>NC_141584.1:622582-749813 GCF_036417535.1 Chlamydotis macqueenii | reverse complement strand
TTGCCTTCCCTGGGACCCCCCTCCCCGCGACCCCCCCACCCGCCCGGGACCCCCCCGCGGCGCCTCCCCCCAGCGCCGCTGCAGCCGCTGCTCAAGGCCAAGGTCAGCGCGGAGGAGCTGGGAACCGGCCCAGGTGCCCGGGCTTCCCAGCACCCCCCCCACCCCCACCCCACCCCCCCCAGGGCCGGGGAATCGGGCCCCTCCGCCCTCTCCCAGCTCCGCCTGCTCCCCCCCCCCCGCACCCGCCGGGGCAGGATCAGGCCCAGCCCCTCACCCCAGCAGTGCCCTGGGGCAGGATCGGGCCCCATTCTGCCCCCCGCCCCCCCCCCCCCCCCCCCCCCCCCAGGATCAGGCCCCTTCTGCCCCCGCCCCCCCCAGCCCCCCAGGATCGGGCCCCTTCTGCCCCCTCCCACCGCCCCCAGGACAGGATCACCCCCCCCATCCCAGGACAGGATCACCCCCCCCCCATCCCAGGACAGGATCACCGCCCCCCCCCAGGACCAGGATCACCCCCCCCTCCCAGGACAGGATCACCCCCCCATCCCAGGACAGGATCACCCCCCCATCCCAGGACAGGATCACCGCCCCCCCCAGGACAGGATCACCCCCCATCCCAGGACAGGATCACCCCCCCATCCCAGGACAGGATCACCCCCCCCATCCCAGGACAGGATCACCCCCCCACCCAGGACAGGATCACCCCCACCCAGGACAGGATCACCCCCCCCATCCAGGACAGGATCACCCCCCCATCCCAGGACAGGATCACCGCCCCCCAGGACAGGATCACCCCCCCACCCCAGGACAGGATCACCCCCCCCGATCCCAGGACAGGATCACCCCCCCCCCAGGACAGGATCACCCCCCCACCCCAGGACAGGATCACCCCCCCATCCCAGGACAGGATCACCCCCCCCCCCAGGACAGGATCACCCCTCCCACCCCAGACAGATCACCCCTCCCCCCAGGACAGGATCACCCCCCCACCCCAGGACAGGATCACCCCCCCATCCCAGGACAGGATCACCCCCCCCCCAGGACAGGATCACCCCCCACCCCAGGACCAGGATCACCCCCCATCCCAGGACAGGATCACCCCCCCCCCAGGACAGGATCCCCCCCCATCCCAGGACAGGATCACCCCCCCACCAGGACAGGATCACCCCCCCCCCAGGACAGGATCACCCCCCACCCCAGGACAGGATCACCCCCCATCCCAGGACAGGATCACCCCCCCCCAGGACAGGATCACCCCCCCCCCCAGGACAGGATCACCCCCCCCATCCCAGGACAGGATCACCCCCCAGGACAGGATCACCCCCCCCCCAGGACAGGATCACCCCCCCCCATCAGGACAGGATCACCCCCCCCCCCAGGACAGGATCACCCCCCCCCCCCCAGGACAGGATCACCCCCCCCATCCCAGGACAGGATCACCCCCCCCCCCAGGACAGGATCACCCCCCATCCAGGACAGGATCACCCCCCCCCCCCAGGACAGGATCACCCCCCCATCCCAGGACAGGATCACCCCCCCCCCCCCAGGACAGGATCACCCCCCCCATCCCAGGACAGGATCACCCCCCCCCCCCCAGGACAGGATCACCCCCCATCCCAGGACAGGATCACCCCCCCCCCCAGGACAGGATCACCCCCCCATCCCAGGACAGGATCACCCCCCCCCCCAGGAGAGGATCACCCCCCCATCCCAGGACAGGATCACCCCCCCACCCCAGGACAGGATCACCCCCCCATCCCAGGACAGGATCACCCCCCCCCCAGGACAGGATCACCCCCCCCATCCAGGACAGGATCACCCCCCCATCCCAGGACAGGATCACCCCCCCCCCAGGAGAGGATCACCCCCCCATCCCAGGACAGGATCACCCCCCCCCCAGGACAGGATCACCCCCCCACCCCAGGACAGGATCACCCCCCCCATCCCAGGACAGGATCACCCCCCCCCCAGGACAGGATCACCCCCCCCATCCCAGGACAGGATCACCCCCCCATCCCAGGACAGGATCACCGCCCCCCCAGGACAGGATCACCCCCCCCCATCCCAGGACAGGATCACCCCCCCCCCACCCCAGGACAGGATCACCCCCCCATCCCAGGACAGGATCACCACCCCATCCCAGGACAGGATCACCCCCCCATCCCAGGACAGGATCACCCCCCCCCATCCCAGGACAGGATCACCCCCCCACCCCAGGACAGGATCCCCCCCCCATCCCAGGACAGGATCACCCCCCCCCATCCCAGGACAGGATCCCCCCCCCATCCCAGGACAGGATCACCCCCCCCCATCCCAGGACAGGATCCCCCCCCCATCCCAGGACAGGATCACCCCCCCATCCCAGGATGCCCCCCCGGGGCCGGGGGGGGTCTCACCCTGCACCAGCGCGTGGCTCTGGTTCCAGATGCCGATGCAGCACTGGCCGGGGGGGCAGCGGACGGTGCCCACCCTGCCCCCCCCCGCGCCCCCCAGCCCGCCCCGCACGCTGGGGTGCTTGTAGGAGACGCAGCTCAGGTTGCGGGGACCTGGGTGCGGGGGGCAAAATACCGTGGGTGAGGGCTCCCCCCCCAAAAAAAAAAACCCCCCTTCCCGCACCCCCCCCTCCGCATCACCCCAGGGTGGGGGTCCCGCAGCACCCACCCGGCAGCCGCGGCGCCAGCCCCATGGGTGCCTCCGGCTGCGGGACGCGCTGGCGGGACGCGTGCGGGGGCCGGTGGGAAGGAGGAGAGGAGAGGAGGAGGAGGAGGAGGAGGAAGGTGCTGCCCCCGCAGCGGGGAGGAGCGGGACGGGGTGCCCCCACCACCCAAGGCCCCGCCGCCCCCCCCCAAATCGAGCCCCTGCCTCAGTTTCCCCGCCCCTCGCAGCCCTGCCTGGGGCCGTGCCTCAGTTTCCCCACCCGGGATTGAAGCTGGCACCCCCAGAATGGCCCCCCCCCAAAATGGGACACACTCCCCCCAAAATGGGGCACATTTCCCCCAAGATGGGCACACTCCCCCCCAAAATGGGCCACAATTCCCCCCAAATGGGCCAAATCCCCCCAAAATGGGCACATTTCCCCCAAAAATGGGACACAACCCCCCCAAAATGGGCTGCCCTCCCCCAAAAATGGGCCGTGCCACCCCAAAATGGGCACAATCCCCCCAAAATGGGACACAACCCCCCCAAAATGGGGCAAATTCCCCCCAAAATGGGCCCAATCCCCCCAAAATGGGCACACTCCCCCCCAAAATGGGCACAATCCCCCCCAAATGGGCACAGTCCCCCCAAAATGGGCTGCCCTCCCCCCAAAAATGGAACACACACCCTCAAAAATGGGCTGCCCTCCCCCAAAAATGGGCTGTGCTCCCCCAAAATAGGGCACAACCCCCCCAAAATGGGCCATGCCACCCGAAAATGGGCCGTGTCCCCCCAAAATGGGCTGCCCTCCCCCAAAAATGGGCTGTGCTCCCCCAAAATAGGGCACAACCCCCCCAAAATGGGCCATGCCACCCGAAAATGGGCCGTGTCCCCCCAAAATGGGCTGCCCTCCCCCAAAAATGGGCCGTGCCACCCCAAAATGGGCACAATCCCCCCAAAATGGGACACAACCCCCCCAAAATGGGCCATGCCACCCAAAAATGGGCCGTGCCCCCCCAAAATGGGCTGCCCTCCCCCAAAATGGGCTGTGCTCCCCCAAAATGGGGCACAACCCCCCCCAAAATGGGAAACAATCCCCCCAAAATGGGCTGTGCCCCTCGAAAATGGGACACACACCCCCCAAAATGGGCTGCCCTCCCCCCAAACGGGCCGCAATCCCCCCAGATGGGCCGTGCCCCCCCAAAATGGGCTGCCCACCCCCCAAAATGGGCTGCCCTCCCCCCAAACGGGCCGCAATCCCCCCAAACGGGCCGTGCCCCCCCAAAATGGGCTGCCCTCCCCCCAAAATGGGCACAATCCCCCCAAACTGGGCCGTGCCCCCCCAAAACGGGCTGCCCACCCCCCAAAATGGGCACAATCCCCCCAAACGGGCCACAATCCCCCCAAACGGGCCGTGCCCCCCCAAAATGGGCTGCCCACCCCCCAAAATGGGCACAATCCCCCCAAACTGGGCCGTGTCCCCCCAAAACGGGCTGCCCACCCCCCAAAATGGGCACAATCCCCCCAAACTGGGCCGTGCCCCCCCAAACTGGGCCGCCCTCCCCCCGAAATGGGCCGCGCCCCCCCGGCGCCCCCCGCACTCAGCCGAGGCCAGCGACTCGTGTTTATTACAAAAGGAAGAAATCGGCGCTCCCCGATTACAAAGGACCCCCCCAAAACTAACATCGGCCTCTACGCCCTCTTTGTACAAAAAATAGCACTTTGGGAAAACAAAAAACCACCCCCCCCCCCCCCAAAATAACAGCCCCCCCCCGAAAACCCCGCGTGTCGTTACATCGGCCACTGGATTTTTAAAAAACAACAAAAAAAACCCCAAACCCCCCCAAATTTAACAGACAGCACAAACGGGGAATTATTGCCAGCGCGGGGGGGCCGGATCCTGCGGGACCCCCGCTGCCCAGCGGGCCCTGACCCCCCCTTGAAATCCAGGGGTGGGGCACCCCGACCCCCCCCGATTTCGCCCCCCGTTGGGGGTGGGATATAAAAATTTGGGGGAGGGGAGCGGGGTGTTTGCCCCCCCCCCCCTTCTCAAGGCACGTTTTTGGGTTCCCCCCCCGGTGTGGGGATGGCTGGGGGTGTTTTGGGGGGGGTGGGGGTTTTTTTTTGGGGTGGGGGCGCGGAGCGGGGTGGGGGCCTGGGTGCCGCAGAGCCGAAACAGGGACCCCCCCACCCCAAAAATCCTCAGACTCCCCCCAAAACCACGGGGGGGGGGCCAGCACCCCGCGCCCCCCCCACCTCCCTCCCGGCTGCGTTTCCATAGGAAAATTAAGGGGGATGTCACTGGGGGGGGGGACTGGGGGGGGGACACCCCGAAACCCCGCAGCACAGCCCGCCCCCCCCGGGCGAGGTTTTGGGGTGGGGGTTTGGCACTTGATTTCCCGGGGGGGGGGGACACACACGCTGGGACGGAGCAGAGCGCGGGGGGCTGGGGTGAGGGTACGGGGAAGAAAAAAAATTAAAATAATAAAAAATAATCAACAATTAAATTAAAAAAAAAAAAAAAAAGACAATTCCTGGTTGTTACCAATTCTGCCGCTTCCAGCGGGGGGGGGTGCGGGGGGGGACGGCCGCGCGGCGCGGGGGGGACGCATAGTGCTTCACAGATTATTAAAATACAAATGCTTAAAGTTTCCTATATAAAAATATACAAATGCAAAAATATATATCGAGAGAGCGCGGGGGGGCGGCCCCCGCCCCGCACAGCTTGCTGCCTTTTTTTTTTTTCCTTTTTTTAAAAAAAAAAAAAAAAAAACAAACCCACAAAAATCCGCCCCCCCCCCCCCCCCCCCGCCCAGTTCGGCTTCACAGTTCGGCTGGGATGCGGGGTTGGGTCCCGGGCTGGGACTGGGGGGCACTGGTGTGGAATGGGGGGGCCTGGTTCCGGAAGCGTCGGAGCAGGGATGGGCTCCCTGGAAAATTTGGGCGGGGGGGCGCTGGTGGAAGCGCTCACCCAAGGCCTCGCCAGCCCCAAGGAGCGATTTGGGGGCGACCTCGCACCCCCTCGCACCCCGCGAAACGTCCCGCTCGTCCTCCGGCGGGGAGAAGGAAAAACGCTCCGGGAAACCGGAGAGGGAGGAAGAGGCCCGTTCACGGATCGCGGCCGGATTCACGGATCGCGGCCTCCGAGGGGACGAACGCGGGCGACGGCGAGCTCGACGCCGCGCCCAGCTCCGGAGCGCGGCAGGCGTCCCGCGTCCCGGGCCCGTTCCCAGGAAGCGCCGCTCTCCGGTGAACTCCGCGCCGGCGCGGCTCCCGCTCGCCTCACCCCGAAATTTCCGCGCGGAAACGAAGAGGTTTCGGGCGCCGGGGTCCCCGTCCCGCCGCCGCCTGGCTGCGGGGAGGGAAACAAAGCCGCCCCGCGTCACCCTGAGATGAAAAATCCTAAAAAGTCGCCCCCCACCCCCGCGCGGGGGGGGGGGGACGGCGCTGGGCCCCCCCGGCTCCCTCCTGCGCGGGCAGGGGAGCCCCCGCCCGCCTGCAGCCGCGCGGGGCAGGAAGAGGAGGGTGTGGGAGGAAGAGCGGAAGAGGAGCGAGCCGTCCGGTCCTCCCGAGGCGGGAAAAGCCGGGGACCGGCAAAGCCAAAGAGGTTTTTTCCTGAATCGCCCCGATTTCCAACCACTTTCTGGAGGAGGAAGCGCGAGGAGCCCCCTCCAGCAGCGTCGCGGCGAAACGCGGGAGGCGACGGGCCCGTCCCGCGCCCCCGCAACGCTTCACCCTCGCCGCCGGGACCTCCGCGGGGCCGGAAAGCGCCGGCCCCCGCTGCCCCAGACCCTTTTCCCCGACACCCGGCGTACCCCAAGGCGCCGGGTCCCAGCCCCTCCGCTCAACAGCTCCAGTGAACCTGCACGAAAACACCTCAACAACAACAACACCAAAAAAAAATATCACGGATTCCACGCGTAGAGTCAGCGCTCAGCCCGCCGGAGCGAGGAAAAGCCGGAGGAAAAGGAGCTTCGCACAGAAAACGGCCGGGAAAGCAGAGATCCCAAAAAGTCCGGTGAAGGGCGGGGAGAGGGCAGCTGGTTTTACGAAGATGGGGCAAGAAAAAAAAAAAAAAAAAGGCGAAACCTCATCCAAACAACGCCGAGGAACTGAAAGAACAGCCGAAAAGCAAAGCAGAGGGAAAAGGGCGGGGGGTCGGCGTTCTCCCGCTCCTCTCCCAGCACGACGGCGAGGGGCGAGCGCGGCCCCAGGGCCAGCCTGCTCCGGGGGAAGGCACCCAAGAGACCAAGCCGTGGTCGCAGCAGAACCTCTCCTCTCTCAAACCAACACGTCTTATATTTTTATATATATAATAATAATATAGAATCTTTTTTTTCCTTTTTTTTTCTTTTTTTTTTTTTGGTGTTTTTTTTTTTTTTGGTTTTGTTTGGTTTTTTTTTTGTTTTGTTTTGTTTTTTCCTCACTAAAAAGTATTTCAATGATCGTATACTTTTACCAAGGCATGATGGCGTCGAAGGCTAGCTACGGAGGGGCAGCCGGATCCCGGGGAGGGAAAGGGGGGGGGAAAAAAAAAAGAAAAAAAAAAAAAAAAAAAAGAAAAAAAAAAATAAGGTCAAGCCGAAATTAAAAAATACAGATATAGCTCTGGCCTTCGTCGGCGGTCACCGGGCCCCGGAGGTCGGGCAGCTCCAGGAGGGCTGCGGTCCCAGGCGGGAGGAGCTGGGTTTTAGTGCTGGAGGGTGACGAGGGACACGGGCCCCCGCGGTGAAAACGGCTCCCGGCTCCGGCTCCGCCGGCCTCTCCGCCCCGGCGCCCCGGCGCCACGGCTCGCCCGCGTTGCCCGCGTCCGCCCTCAGAAGCCGTTGCCGCTGATGTTGATGGACTGGAGGTCGGCCACCTGCATGACGTTGATGCCGCTGCTGGCCAGGCGCGCGATGCCCTCGGGGCAGATGGCTTCCATGGCCACCATGTTGGTGGCGATGAGGGCCGAGGGGGTGGCGGCGCCGTTCCCCTCCGCAGAGGCCCCCGTGTCCATGGGGACGGCGGAGACGTTCATGGCCACGCTGTTGGCCGCGCCTCCCTTCTTGTTCTGGTGGGTTTTGATGTGCTTGGAGAGGTGGTCGCTGCGCATGAAGCGTTTGGGGCACTCCGGGCAGGCGAATTTCTTCTCTCCTGCAAAAGAGGGAGGGAGAAAGCGGGTCAGGCGGAGGCCGGGACGGTTTCCCCCGATCCCCAGCGCGGATCCCGAGGGAAGCGGCGGCGTTCCGAGCCCTACCCGTGTGCGTGCGCTTGTGCCGCTGCAGCTCGTCGCTGCGGGTGAAGCGCTTTCCGCAGAGCGGCCAGGTGCAGACGAAGGGCCGCTCGCCCGTGTGCCACCGCAGGTGAGCGCGCAGGTGGGAGGTTTTGCCGTACACCTTCCCGCAGCCCGGCATGTGGCAGATGTGTTGCTTTTTTTTACCTGGATCCCCAGAGCTCCTGAAAAAAAAAATCCAAGGAAGAGAGTCAGAAACAACCCTGAGAGGCCCAGCTGACGGGTGGGAAGGGAGAAGGGGCTCCAACGAGGCACCGTGGGGGTCTCGGCGCGCTCGCGGGGGCGCGCAGGCCGCCGGATCCGCGGCGGAGCAGCCTTACCTCCCCTCGCTGTCTTTGCAGTAAGGGCAGGTGCACGCCTCCCGCCGCGTTTTCCGCCCTTGCTGGGGCTGAGGGTCCGGGCTGGCCTCTCCTTCCTCCACGGCCGCGCTCTCGTCTCCCAGCCCGTCTCCGCTCGCGCCGTGCAGGCCCAGCTGGGCGCTGTGGTCACCTGGAAGGGAAAAAAAAAAACAAAAACAACCCCCGGGAGGTTACGGCGGGCTCTGGCCAGCCCCCAGCCGCAGGAGGGAAGCCAGAGGGGCTTTCCCCGGCCTCTCCCCGCGGCAGCCGCAAAGCCAGGAGGGTCTCGACTCGACTGAGCCCAGGGAAGTTATTAATTCCAGCCTTCTCCCTCGGTTTTCCGCGGGCTCCCGTGTTTTTTTGAGCCCTCGCAATCCTAAAGCGAGCTCTCCCCCCGAGCCCCGGGGTTCTCCCCGCCCTCCACAGCCCCCAGCGAAGCCGGGGTCCCCCCCCAGGTCCCCCACATTTTAGCCTGCGCTCTCCGATCTGCAGCCAGAGGAGAGGCAAGAGCCACGTCTCTCAGGAAAAACAGCCTCCCCCCTGCGTCGCTCCAGCCACCTGCCAACTATTCCAGCTATTCCAGCTAACCCGGAGCAGGAAACAGGGAAAAAATGTGAACCGCGCGGCGCCGGCTGGCTCGCGTCGGTGTCGGGGATAAAGCAAGCGTCAAAACATCGCCAAGGGAAACCCGGGCTCCTCGGAGCCGCACCTCGCTACCGACCCTGCCAAACTCCCATTTCCCACCTTGGTTTTTTGGATGAAAGCAAAAATCCGGGAGCAAACCTACAGAGTAGATGCCAACCCTCCTGCCGCCCGCTCCCCGAAACGGCGGCGGTAAACAAAGCTGGCTGGAAGACCACAGTCTTCGTCGGCATCCGTCAGCGAAGATATAACCGGCAGCGCTCGCCGCTTAATTACTGCGATTGCGGAACGGGAAATACAGATATAAAGTTGAAAAATCATCTGGCGCTGCCGGCAGAGCCTCCCTGGAGGAGCGATTCCCCGTTCCCGCCGCTGCCGGAGCCGCGGGGTAGGGCTGCCGAGCTCCCGAGCGCAGACACAAGCCATCCGGAACGGGGGGATGAGGGGCAGGGAGTTCTCAATCAGTTGTCATTGCCGTTTTATCGCTCGACGCTTACGCCGGCGTCTAATTGCTACTCCAGTAACGCCGTCTGCGCCTCGCAAGTGTTTTATTTCCCTTCGAGCCCCGCCGCTTGATGGTTTTCACGCCGAAAAGCCGGGGCGGGCGCAGACGCAGCAGGCTGAGTAATCTCTTTTCCGCTGCACTTAACATCTGCCAAGAGGGGCTGACGGCAGATTTCGAGCCGAGACGCTTCCGCCGGACAGGCTGTCGCATCCTCGGCCGGCTACAGACCGCGATCCCAGCCCAAAATTCACCTTTTTCCTGCCGACTTCCTCGCAAGCAGGTGGCCGGGGCTGGGATCACAGCCTGACCGCGGTGGCGGCCGGGATAAAACACGTGAGGGCGCGAACACGCAGACGCTCGTTCCCAACGACGCCGTCGCTCTTCCCAGAGATCCTCTCCCGCTGCCGGGAAACGAGGCTGTGCCGAGGCGAGTCTCCCCCAAAACACCCATTTCGGGGCTTTCCTGATGCTGTTTACCAGCAGCCGCCCGACTGGTTCCATTGAGGAGGGGGTAATGGGAAGGACCGTGCCAGCCAGCCCTGCCGACGGCCCATGGGGACGCCGGGACGCGAGGGACGCCGTGGTGGCCTGGGGATGCCGGTTCACTCCCTCCTTCTCCTTTTCCCAACACTTGGAAGCTGCTTCTTCAACACGGAGCACGAACACCACGAAGCTGCGGCTGTTTCCCAAGTCGGCGTTCCCAAAAAACAGCCCAGGGTCCCGCTGCCGGCGTCCTGCAGAGCCGCAGGAGCAGAGGCCGCCGCCCCGGCACGGGGACCGAGGTGCTGCCACCGGCGGGTGGCACCACGGGAGGCTGGCGCAGCCCCGCCGGGACGAGTACCTGCAGCAACGCGATGAAATTTCCATTAAAAATCTGGGTTTTTTTGTGTAAAATCTTCGAGGCAGGAGGCAACGCATCCAGGAGAGGTGCTGGTGCTGGAGAGGGATGAACTTCAGACCCGGGCCGGCCCGAAAGGTCCGGCAGCCGCACGCTGTGGCCGGGAGGGTTTCACAGCGCGGAGACAGCGAGGGGGGAATGAGGAAGAGTTTCCGGCAGCAGGCAGCCTTCCTCGGGCCCGTGGCCCCGGTGCCACCAGCAGGTGTCAGTGGTGCCCTGGCACGGCTCAGCGCGGGAGCCAGGGACGGACAAAACCCACCGGGAATAAATCCCCGGCTACGGGGGGCACTGGCCAGCTCACGGCCGCGACGGCCGACGGCTCTGTGGCGGCACCGGCAGTGACCCACGCGGTCGGCGCGGGATTTACGTTCGCTCCGTGTCTGGGCTTCCTCAGAAGGAACCGCTCCGTTTTCACTCCTCCGGCCGCGGCTCTGCTCTCCCGGCAGGAGCATGGGAACAGGGAGGCTCGGAATGCGGGCTGGCTGCTCTGCCCCCCACATCCGCGGGGGTCCAGACGTGCCGGGCAGGCCCTTCGCCGTCGAGGGCCCAGGCACCCGGAGAATCAAGACGGGCTGCAATCACGGACACGAGCCCTGGCTCACCCGCTCGTCCCGCCTCTACTCACGTCACGGCGGGGCGGCTGGGTCCGCAGCGGGACGAGGCGCACGCCGCCGTCTAAGCCGAAGCTGGGACGTCACCCGCGGCGCGGCGAGGGGCTGCGCTCGCACGGCCAGCGCCGGCCCCCAGGATCCTACATCCTGGCACACAGTCCCCTCCAGGGCAGGAGGAAACGCTCGGCTGAATCACAGCCGAAAGACGCCGCAAATAACACCCGCGGCTGACGCAGCGGGACAGTGCAGTCCCGCGACCGCGCTCCTACATAGCAGAGGCATTAATAACCGCAACGGCGACGGTCGCGTCCGCCCTCGCCGCGACACCGAGTCGGAGAGGAATGTGGTCGGTCATCGACTGCAAAGTTTAGCAATTTTAGGACAAAACCTTTCCAGCTCCCGCCATCTCCAGCGCTTGCAACATCTGTTTACAGCCTAAAACCAGCACGGGGGAACCAGGGAGGGTTGGCTGTTGGGTTTTTGGCTTTGGCTTTTTTTTTTTTTTTAAGCTTTATAAGCCAAACGACGACAGCTTGCACTACAGCTACAGATTAGAGATTTCCCCGTCGCGTATCTGCCGTCCGGGAAGAGCTCTTGTGAAAAGGAAGGCGGACACACAGGCGCTCTCCCCAAAATACGCCTGGGAGGGGGAGAATCCAGCCCCGGTGTCTTGGAACGGTTTCAATCTCAAACAGGCAGAAGCCTACGCGGCGTTTTACAGTCTGCTGGCATGTCATACGGAGGGGAAAAAACCCAAATCCTCCTTCCGGTAATCTATGGCTCGCATCTAATTAAGGTATAAATAAATTACGGCAGGGGGAGACAGATCTTGTACGTACACGCTTCGTTCTTCGCGTACCGGGACGCGACGAAGGCTCCAGAATATCGCAGTTTCAGGAGAAAGCTCGGCGGAGAGGAACCAGCCGGATAATTTACGTTTATGACCTCCACTAACAGAGATTCCTTCCAAGAGCAAAGCTTTCCCGACGGCCGCCAAGCCCCCGCTCCACGCTCAGGTCAGCGAAGTCCTGAAAAAATAGATTAACAGCGGAGCAAGGAGGGGGTTTAATCCGTGGCAAACCCTGGGAGGGGCCGGAGCTGACCCTGTTTTGCGGCGCCTGGCTCGGGTTCCCGGCCTGTCCTCGCGCCCTGCTCCATCAGCGCGGGGCGGGGGTACCGACCTCGGGGACCCCTCAGAAGAGGGGCGGTCGTTTGCCGGTCTCAGACTGAAAAAGAGCGAAGCACCTTGGTCTTGGCTTGCGACTTGTCTCAAGACAAGGCGTTTCTTGTCTTCTAACGGAGGAAAAACGCTTGGGTCGGGTCGTTTTACTGAGCAAACTCAACCGAGGTGAGAAATGCCCTGCGGATGGAAGGGAGCAGCATTTTTAGAGCCACCCCAGCTGACCTCAGCAGCGGGGAGACCGACTCCGTGTTCATTTTTAGGGAGGATCTAGAAAAAAAACCACTCAAAAAAGCCCTGGGTTTCTTGCGCAAACTCTGCACCATTGGCAGCTCCTGCAGAGGCAGCAGAGGAAGAGGGGGGTACGTCGTCACCACGCAGAGCGGGGCACGCAGGACAAACCCACGCCCGCTTCCAGACGCAGTGAAGAGGAAGAGGAAGCTTTAAGGTGAAAAGAAAGCGCAGCAAAACCCGGCGGCACGCAGCCCCGGGGCTCCCCGAGCCTCTCGGCTGCCCTCCACTCACGGCCAGCCTGCAAAAACCCCGGATCCAAACCTTTCCAGCTCACAACTCGAGCTCTCCCCGGTTCCTCCCGGGTTTTTCAGCGGAATCTGGAAGCCCAGGGCGGCAGCGAGCAGCGTTGCCTCGCCGGCGCTCCCCAAAACACACCTCACGCTCTGCTCCAGGCAGATCCGAGGCAATTAAGCCGCACTTGCTACACAAAGAAACGGAGCAGGGTTTGTAAGGCAGCCCCCTTGATTTTTATCTCGTTTGGTTTCCTCACTAATTTGCAAAACGAGTTAATCGGCAGTAGGAAGTCATTTCTGTAAATTAGCCGAGCTCTCGCTTAATAATTCTTCGGCGCTACGGCCGGCGGAGCGGGGAGCGCGCGGCGCCCGGCTGCGTGAGACGGTGCGGTTCTGAAGTCCCTGCTGCAGCACGCCGAGTAATTGTGTTTTAATCAGGAGCTTAACGAGCTGAGAAGCCGCACGGCCGAGTTCGGCGATATCCTTTAATTGTTGGGAGGTTTCTGCGCGTCACAAGGCGTGACGCGTCCTTTGGGGATGAAGTAACCAGGGATGGAGCCGTTGGGTCAAGAGCGAGGTGGGCTGCACGGCGAGCCGGAGCCGCGGCCGCCCGGCCCGGTGACGCGCAGGCGACGCCGCGACGAGCTGGGAAGTCACCTCGTCCGGTCTGCAAGGTCCCCACGCGCCCCAGGACTTGCTCCATACCTCTGTCCCGCTGCCAACCACAGCGCGGATCTCCTTTGCCCTTTTAATTCCAGTCCGGATTGCCGCGGAACTGGGACGGAGCCTCCAGTCCCGCCAAAGCCTTCACTGGGGCGGTCCTGCCAGGGCAGAGCACACCGCTGGCGACCAGTAGCCCCAGTAGCCAAAGCACCTTCACCCTGTAGCCAGGTCCTACCAAACCGGGCCGAAGAAGAAAGCAGGTTGGTTAAAAAGAGAAGTCCCGGACGACGCGCGAGGAGCGCAGGAGGCAACCGCCCAGCCGAGCCGGGGAAGGGCGACCCCCGCGACGCCGCGGAGGAGGGCTGCGGCGCGAGCCCAGCGCAGCGCGCACCCAGGAGACGGGGCATCCCCGCACCTGAGCCCCTCGACTCCGCAGCCAAGGGCGGACGCTTTTCCCGAGCCTCAAAAGTCGTGTTTTTAACCACACCCCTCCGCGGAGAGGGGGGATTTGTGGCCGTATCGCTCATGGCATAACCTAGGCGTCCCGCGCCGCGGCGGGGAGGCGGCCAGACGGCGCTGAGTCTGTCCCGAGTGGGAGCCAGCGCCCAGAGAGCCGAGGACGCTGTTGGAAAGGAGCCACGCTGAAGCTACTCCCTGCTGCCGCGGCCCGCGGTCCGGCTCCTGCGGCGGGGCGATAAAGACCAGCTCCTCGGCGAGGAGGCGGCGGCGGGGCCCGGGTCGGCACAGATAAAAGGAGAAGGGAAGATGAGGGCCCGGCGAGACGGTCCGGAGCCGAGCGAGGAAACTCCTCCGTAAGGGAGTCACGGGGTGCGCGGCACCCAACCAGTCCAACCAGCACGGCTGCCAACCTGCTCCCATTTCCGGGCGGCTGAGCCCCCCGGCCTCGAGGAGGAGGAGGAGGAGCAGCAGGGCTGCCCCACGGAGCCCTGGACCCACAGCGACTTTGTGTGGGGCATAACCTCCCCAGGACGCAGCCGTGCTGCAGTGACGCAGGGTCTGGATCGGGATCGGTCCCTTTTCCCAAGCAGGCCTCGGGATCCCTCGGGATTTGGGTCATTTCTCCAGCAAACCGCCCTCTTTCCGACGCCGCGGAGAGAGGTCAGCCAAGGAAGCTGGGAGGGGACTGAAAGTCCAGCCCAGCGCGAGTCGAGAGCAGGAAATTTCACATTTTCTGACGTGATGTCACGGGCGTAATGAAACAAACAACTACGGCACGTTAAGGAGAGGGCCTGTCAGGGCTTGCCGGCCTGAGATCGATTCCGATTTTCCCCTCCCCTCTGCGGACGATGCCGTGTGGATGTCTCATCAAGGCCCTGCTACAAAGCCTCCCTTAAAATCCAGCGAACAGGAGACAATCGGGCCTTTGTGGCAGCGCCCCGGCGCGGGGAAGAGCCCTGTGAGAACAGAGTGGCGGCAGCGAGCCGGGGGTGCTGCCAGTAAACAGATTTCCAAGGGTTACGTCCCCCGGGAAGGCTTTTTTTTTTTTTTTTAAATTTCAGAAGGATGCCCTTGCTACATCCCACCGCAAGCCGCCGTCCCAGTGACGGACGGAGCTCGGAAAGGGAGCTCCTCGCACCTCCCCAGTCCCACCAGTGCCCTCTGCACCCTCCCAGCTCCATCCCCCCTGGAATAAATCACCCTTCAGCGCTGTTGAGGCCGTTTTGCACAAAACCGGGGCGGAGGGATGAGGGGCTGAAGCCCGGTGCTGCCCGGATGGGAAGCCGCCGGCGGCCGCCTGTTTACCCAGCGCATACCTCAGCCAGGCTGGGCTCTTATCGGCGAGGCGCGGAGCTGGAAGCGGCAGGAATCCGTCAGGGACAGGTACGCGGGGGCAAGAGCCGCTTCGCCGCTGAAACCGTCTGGACACGGAGCTAAAAAAACGTCCCCTCTCCCCCTGCCTAAAGCTCGGGCAAAAGGGGAAGAGAAACCCCGGCGCCGTAAACGTCCTGAAATCGCCCCCACCCCGCTTGCCACAAAGCCAAGGGGCCCGGCGCGGGACGTCCCCCGTCGGGGTGACATTTGGGTGACGCCGCTCTCTGGGGCGAGGTCTGCGTTGCCTTTGCACCGGTACGCCCCCAGCACGGCACCCAAAACCTCGCTCTTTCGTCCCAGAAGCGGTCCTGCTGCTGGCCCGGCGCGGGGGGCGGCGGCGCCCAAACCCACGCGGGGGTTTTGGGGAGGAAACCCCCTCCCGGGTTCCCTGCTGCCCTCCCCTCGCAGCACAGCCTGCCTGCCCACGGAGCAGCCCCTCAGGCCACAGACCTTCTCACCCACCGCGCCAATTCACAGCTCAGCGAACGCCCAGGAGGAGGAGGAGGAGGAGGAGGAGGAGGCAGCCTGCAAACCAAGCAGGATGCCATCACCTAATTAATACAAACACAAGCTGAGTTAAGTGCGTTAGGCGCTGCCCCATGCCCAGGAGCAAAAACCCCGGAATTTTAAAGACCTTTTCAGGTGTCATTTTTCTCCAGGGGGATCTTTCCCCGCCCTGCTTGGCAGAAAGGAAACCGAAAAGCAGAAACCTCACGGGCGGCTCGCCCCGAGCCCTCGCGAGGGGCTGGAAGCCGCAGCCCCTTGGAGTCCCCCCACCCGTGGACGGAAGCGGGGTTCAGGAGAGACGACGCGGGCTCCTCGCGTCCCGAGCGGCTGTCAGCCCCCGAGAAGCCGAGCCGAGCTCTTTGCAGGTCGGCTAGCGCAATCTGCGAGGAAGTGGTGCGAAAGGCGGCGGCTGCGAGGCCGGGAGGCAGCTGGGGCGCACGCTCAGCTACCGAAACCCCTCGCCACGCACCCCCTTCTCCCCACCACGCCGGAACACGGGGCAAAAGCCGAGGGGAGGGAAGATCAGCTGTCAGTCTCCCCCCCCCAGCAAACCTGGGGGAGGTTTTATTTCCCATTCCCCTCCCTCGGAAGCAGAGGAGCTTTTTCTGCTAGGAAAGAAAAAACCAAACCAAAAAAAGCCCTCACAACTTTTAGCCTCGAGCAGAAAGCGAGCACAAAGTTCCAGCAGATGCGGTGCGCGCTCGCAGAGCCGCCGGCAGCCCAAGGGGAGGCTCCTCACGGGAAACGTTCAGCGCTCTGGACAACAGGCAGGGTCGGTAACAAACCGCGTCCTTAAATCGGGATCAGGGAGGTCGGAGCGCGAGGGACCCGACGGCTCAGCTACGAGGCCGGGGTGCGCAGGGAGACGACGCACCCAGCGCGAGGTGCCGGGGGGCTCAGAGACAAACTCCTCCGGCGGCCGCGCCGCGCAGATTCCGTGACCGGATCGGTGCCGTGGAGCTTTCCGACCCAGCCGCAGCCTCTGCAACCTCCGAGCCTCAGTTACGGTCCCAGCGAGCCGAAACCCCAACCCTGCTCTGGTTTTTCAAACTTAACAGCAGCAAAGCGCGGCCTGAACGTCACATCCTGCGAGCTAAGGCAGAGCGAGGCGCTCGGCCGCGGTTCTGCGTGCAGCCGCCAGCGGCGGAGGGTGAATTCGTCACCGCGGATCCAGGGCTAAACACGCTGCTGAGCTAAAAAAAAAAAAAAAAAATTAAAAATAAAAAAAAAAAAAAGGAGGAGGAGGAGGAGGAGGAGGCGGAGGCGGCTCCCCAGCGCGCTGGATGGGTGGTCTCTGGAGCGTTCCTCCCTGTCCCACCTCCGAGGGCAGAGCCAGGCACAAATACAGGAACTGAGAGTCGCCCACGCGTTTCTCCGCGCCTTCCAAACAAGCGTGCTCCGCGCAAGCCAGGCTGCGGGGCCAGGGGATCCCCTCGAAGCCCCTCCGCCACCCGCGTCTCCCCGCCGAAAAAGCGGCCGCTGCACCACCAGCTCCCCTCTGGGTGCAAAAACGCGCGGGGCTCCGGCTCCAAGCGGCTCCCTCCGCGGAGGGAAATCCAAGGATCAGGCTAATCCCCCGGCCGCGGCGCGCTCCGGAATAAACCCGCAGACGCCCGCGAGCCAAGCTGCTGTAGCAACAGCCCAAAATAATGCTGCAAAACAACTCGGGCAGGGCGCTCGCCGCCACCGCCTCTCTCGCGAGAAGGAAGCACGAGGCGGATTGAGCAACATTTTTTTTTTTTTTTCTTGCTGCCTCTCAGCTGTGACTAAATCTAGCAACTGCCTTTTTAGCCCGAGCCAGAACAAAAAAAAAAAAATAAAGGAAAACAGTGGAAAAGCCAGCGGAGCTCCTTCCCGGCACCGATTTCTGCGGCGGCAGGAGTGTGCGGCCGCCTCGCAGAGGCAGGCAGGGCATTTCCAAGGGGAAGCCGAGCCCACGCCCCGTGTCCACACCCCATTCCCGGGCTGGCGGGAGCTTCTGGGAGACGCCGGGGCCGACCCGGGGCGGGGGGAACGGAGCGGGGTGCCCTGCGGCAGCCGGGAGCGCGGGGCCGCGTGGGGCGGGCTGAGATCGCAGCGTCCCGCAGCAGCACGCAGCTCCGCGCTAAATATACACTCAAAGAGCCCGTCCTTCCGCCCCTGCGAGGAAACTCCCCAGGGCCTGCTGTTTGTTTGTGCGCTGGGGGGAGGGCAGCAGCGTTTCAGTTATTCCTGAGTCTTACAAAGCCATGACTCCTTCTGTGGGCTCCGCTCCCCAGTCCTGACCCGAGACCCCCCGGGCAGGGCGGGATGGCGGCCTCGCGCAAAACCGCACCACACCCTCAGCGTCCCCCTTGCCCCTGCCTCCCCTCCCCACGCATCTCCCTCCTTCCCTGCTGCCAGGCGTCTCCTCCGTTTCTTTTCACGCAATCAGCCGCCCAGGAGTTCATTAGATCAGAAAATCCCCCGAAACCAGTTTCAGTCGATCGGCACTTCCTTCCCAGGGCCGGCAGAAGCGCCGGCCCGTCTGCCGGCTGTTTTGGGCATCGGTCGCCCCCAGCTCCGGCCCTGGCACCGCCGCGCCAGTGCCCGGAGCCCCGCGCGGTCCGAACGGCGGACACGGAGCCGGCCAAGCAACCATCGCGTCGCCTTCGATTTCCTCCGCCCGGCTCCGGAAAGGAAGCGAGCCAAACGGACTTACCGGCGGTGTTCGCGATGGCCAGCGGCAGCCCCTGCAGCTGATGCACCTGGATCCCAGAGGCTCCCAAGGCACTGAGGTTGATAGTCTGGAGGCCCGGCACGGAGGAGAGCTGGGCAGCGTTGACCGTGACAGTGCCGCTGGGGAGGGAGGCGATGGGGGTGAGCGTGGTGCTGGTGCTGCCCGTTTGGCCCAGCGAAACTCCCTGCATGGGGGCCAAGGTGATTGTCTGGGCCTGGGGGTTCTGAACCTGGAGGTTTTGGAGCTGGATGGTCTGCCAGCTCACCTGCCCGTTGGGACCCACCGCGGGCGCGCGGATAATGATGGGGCTGGAGTTGGGGACAGCTTGGAGCTGCAGGTTCTGCAAGGCGTCTTGGGAAATGGCTTGAGTGGCAAAGGTCTGGCCGGAGAGCGGGGCGGTCTGGAGGGCTTGGATCGTCTGCCCGCCTTGGACCAGCTGAGGCTGGAGCAGGATCTGCTGCTGCTGCTGCGACTGCTGGCTCTGATCCCCCTCTTTCTGCTGCCCCGGCGGCAGGGCCACCCCAGAAACCTGGCTCTGCAGGGAGTCCGAGCTCTGGACGCTGCTGACCCTCTGGGGCGTCTGCGCTTGGGCGTTGGTTCCCACCGTGGCGCTGGTGGAAAAATTCATGATGCCCACGTTACTGGTGGTGGTGGTGGTGGAATAACTGTTGGCGTTGGTAAAAAAAGCGCCGGAGCTGGCGTGAGACGTGGCCGTGTTGGTGGAACTGATGGCGGCGCCCGAGGTGGCCGGCTGGGAGCTGCTGTCCGGAGAGCCGGAGCCGCTCAGCGTCACCGTCTGAGAGGTGGGAGCCAGGCTGGCGGCCACGCTGTTGACGGGCAGCAAGGTGATGTTGCCGTTCAGAGCCACGGGGACGTTGGCCACGTACTGGGTTTGCCCTGAGAGGGTGTTGTTGGCCAAGCCCACGCCCTGGATGGGGACGGCCTGCTGCAGCAGGTTGGGCATGGCGATGAGGTTGCTCGTCCCCGCTCGGCTCGTTATGATCTGCTGGTTGGCGCCGGGGATGATCTGGAGCTGGCCAGAGGCGTCCTGCTGCACGTTGACTTGGGCAGGGGTGGTGGCAAACTGGAGCTGCTGCCCGTCGATGGTTTGGAACTGGGGAATGACCTGGTACTGGATATTGGGGATAACTCCCGGCAGCCCCGTGAGCACCTGCTGGTTCTGCAGGTTGGAAGCAGTCGTGACCACGTACGGCCCGGCGCTCACGGGCCGGCTTTTGGAGGCGTCTCCGCCGTTGCTGCCGTTGCTGCCCTGTTCCTTGGAGGTCGTCGGCGTGCTGGAGCCGGCGGAAATGATTTGCCAGCCGTTGGCGGACTGGGCGATCTGAGCGGCGGCGGCTGTCAGGTCCAGCTCGCCGCCCCCGCCTTGCTGGCCCTGGGAGCTGTTGGAGTTCTCGTTGGGAGACTCGATCCTGCTGCAGGTAGCTGCCAGCAGAGCCAGCGGGGAAGGCTGCGATTCCTGGGAAGGAGAGGAGGAGTTAAGGATGCGGGAGGCGGCCCGGTGGGCAGGCCAAAAATAAAAAAAGGGGAGGAAAAAAAAAAAAAAAATTAAAAAAAATAAAAAGAGAAAGCAGGGAGGAGCATACTTGGAAAAGATAAACACTCCTTCCTGAGAAAACCCACCCACAGCCGGAAAAATACAACTGCCAGACACAGGGCTGTCAGGCCGGGACAGAGCGAACCCACAGGGAAAAACCCTCGGGAAGGAGGAAGAGGGGAGGGAGTCTGGGTGTAAAGGGCAAGGAGAGACGTCTCCTCCGCCCCAGAGCGGGCAAACCTCCCCACGGGAGAACGACTCCGGGGAAGCACAGCCGCTTCTGGGCACCCGCCCTGGATAAGGCCAGGCAGGGCAGTGGTGTTTACTGGGAGCGGGGGCACCGTCCCGCTTGCGGGGCACCGTGCGGAGCCGGGGGAGGAGGGGAAGCCACGGACGCCGCGGGTCGGCGCTCCGGAGAGGGAGTTTGGCAGCGCTGACAATCCCCCGGCTCGCCCTCCTCTTCCTCTCCCCGGGGAGAGGAGCTGGCGTAACGCTCGGCTGGGCCAAACAAACGCCTCGGCCCGGCCCTGGACTTTGCCACGGGGACGGCCGGTTCCCCAGGGCGAGCGGAGCCAGGAGGCCGCCGGCTCGGGGCTGTTCCTCCCTGCCCGCACTCACCTGGCCCTCCCCGCTGCCCGCGCTGCTGTTACTGCTGCCATCTCCTTCGCCCTTCTCGGGCTTCACCGTCGCCATCTCCTCGGGACTCTCTTGGTCTGCGTGGGCGGGAAACGACAGCGGGAGTTAAAAGACATTTTGGGGCAGGAGAAGAGGGCTCGGGAGCGCGAGGAAGGCAGGGGGGCCGGGCAGAGCCGGGGGGGGACGGTGCGCCGTTCCGGTGCTGGCGCGAAGGGGCTGGGAACCCGAGGGAGCTGCCAAAGGGGAGCTGGCAGCGGGACAGGCAGAGGAGGAGGACCCGGCCCTGCTCCAGGCTCCAGCTCCTCCCCAGCCGCTCGGGACACTCCCTGGCCCCCGCTCCAGGTCCTCCCCGGGCCTCCCCTTTCCCTTCCCCGCCGGCCTGCAAGCACACCTCCCGCCCCGGCCCCGCGGGATCCACCCCGCAAAGCCTCACCCTGCCCTGCCCACGGGACTCCCCCACCGTGGATCCAGCCCACGGGGCTCCGCAGGGATCCGCTGGCCGGGGCTCCCCGCGGCCCCGCCGCGCCGGGGTCCCTGCTCCCCCCGAATCCTTCCTCTCCCACCGCTCAGGAGCCTCCGCTGCCTCCTCCGCCGGCAACCCCCCCGCCACGACCTGGGGCTTGTGCCCCCCCACGCCGGCCCACGCCCCCAGCACCCCTCACCAGCGTCCCCTCCGGCCCCCCAGCACCGCTTCCCTTGACCCCCCCCGAACAATCCCGCCTCCCCCCCACCCACAGTGCCCCCACCCCATGGCTCCCCCCCCCAGGGCCCCCACCCCATGGCTCCCACCCCACGGCTCCCCCCCCCCCAGGGCCCCCACCCCACGGCTTCCCCCCCCAGGGCCCCCACCCCACGGCTTCCCCCCCACCCACAGCGCCCCCACCCCACGGCTCCCCCCCACCCCCAGTGCCCCCACCCCACGGCTCCCCCCCACCCCACGCATCCGCCCCCGCAAGGCCCATTCCCCGGGGGGGGCGCCTCCCCCCCACCCCCCCCCGGCAAAAACCCTCCTCGCCGCGCCCAATCCCCGGGATCCTTCCCCCCCTCCCCGCCTCGCCGGCGCCCCCCCCTTTCCCCTCTCCGCCGATCGGGGCCTCCCCCGCCACCCGCTCCGCCGTTCCCGGCCCGGCACCGTCCGGCCGGGTCCCTCCCCCCGGAGGCCTTCCCCCTCCCCCGGGTCCCTCCCCCCGGCAGGTCCCCCCACAGCCTCGGCGAAGGCCCGGCCCGACGGGGCCCGGCCCGGCGTTGGGGCGGAGCCGCTTTCTGGCCCCTCCGAGCGGGCGGGCGGGCGCCCCTCGTTCGTCCGCCCGTCCGTCCCCCCAACCTCCCCGCCCTGCCCCGCCGAAGCGCGGCGGGCCCGTCCTTACCGCTCATGGTGGCCGGGGGAGGGCGGGCGGGCGGGTGGGTGGGTGGGGGGGGGCGGGCAGGCGAAGCCGGGGCGGGGGCGAGGAGAGGGGCGGGCGCGCCCGGTTCGCTGACGAGGCGGCCTAACCCCGCCGGTGACCGCCAAGGGGCTGCCGAGGGAGGGAGCCGCGCGCCGCGGCCCCGGCCCCGCGGCCCGCCCCCCCGCGCCCTCCGCCAATGGCGCGCCGCGAAACGGGGGCGAGTGACAGGCAGGGCGGCTAATGGAGAGCGAAGGCGGGCCGAGGGAAGGGGGGTGGCGCCCCGCCCCCGCCGCCCCGCCCCGTGGGGGAGGGGAAGCGCCGCGGGCGGCGGCCAATGCGGGAGCGGGAGGGGGGGAAGGGGGAGGGCCGGCGGAGGCGGGGGCCAATCGGAGCCCGCGCGGGCTCGCAGGGAGACCCCGTATGGGAGCGGCCGCGGCGGCGTGGGCCGCGGCGTGATGGGCGCGGGGATGGACCAATGGGTGATGGGAGGAGGGGCGGAATGGTGATAGGCGGCGCGGGGTGCCAACCGAATGGCGCCGCGGGGGAAGGCGGGCTCGCACACTGACGGGGGTGCTACCCAATCCTGACTCGGAGGCGGTGGCCGCGGCGGGGCGCCGCGCCAATGAGAACGGCGGTCCGTCTCAAACTGGCCAATGGGCGCCGCGGGGAGGCGGGGCGAACGGCCGGGCTGCGCCCTTGGAGGGACGGCTTGGCGGCGACGGGAATGTGGCGGAAAGGGCCGCCATTTTGGGGCTGGCTCCGCCCCGGCCGCCGCCGCCGCTTTAACCGGGGCCGAGCACCCCCGGAGCCCGGGCGGCGTCGCCGGGGCGGCCGGCCCGGTTCAGTAAACCTGAGCCATGTCGCGACAGCGCCCTCTCTCCGCCCTTTCCGTGCCGCGAGCCGCCGCAGCCCTATCGCGACAGCCGCCCCCCCCGGGGCCCCGTCACCGCAGCGAGCCCGCCTGTCGCGACGTGCCCCGCGCCCTGTCACAGCGCCCCGCCCTGTCGCGACAGGGGCTGTCACCGCCGGGGCGCCTGGGGCGCTTTTTTATGGGGAGGATTTTGCAGCAAAAAAACCCCAAATGTACCGGAAAATGAGGGTTTTGAAGGCAAACGAGGGTTCCTGGGGACAAGGCCGCACAGGCACCCCGCGGCGGGCAGGGCAGGGACAGTGACGAACCTGGGGGGGACGAGCGGTGACGTTTGATGTCTCTTTGGGGGTTGGTTTTGTTTTTGGTTTTTTGATTTCCACCTTGAAAGCCGGCCGCCCCACGCGCCGCCGTTCCCCTCCGGAGCCACCTTCCCGCCCGTCCCCGCCGCCCGCCGCGCTTTGATGTCCCCCCACCAGTGACCGGGGTCCCCCTCCCCGCCCCCCCCCCCCGGGGGCCCCCCCGGCCCAGCACCCCCTCCCCGGGGTCCCCCCCACCCCAGCACCCCCTCCCCGGCCCAGCACCCCCTCCCCGGGGTCCCCCCCACCCCAGCACCCCCTCCCCGGCCCAGCACCCCCTCCCCGGGGTCCCCCCCACCCCAGCACCCCCTCCCCGGCCCAGCACCCCCTCCCCGGGGTCCCCCCCGGCCCAGCACCCCCTCCCCGGCCCAGCACCCCCTCCCCGGGGTCCCCCCCACCCCAGCACCCCCTCCCCGGCCCAGCACCCCCTCCCCGGGGTCCCCCCCGGCCCAGCACCCCCTCCCCGGCCCAGCACCCCCTCCCCGGGGTCCCCCCCACCCCAGCACCCCCTCCCCGGCCCAGCACCCCCTCCCCGGGGTCCCCCCCGGCCCAGCACCCCCTCCCCGGCCCAGCACCCCCTCCCCGGGGTCCCCCCCACCCCAGCACCCCCTCCCCGGCCCAGCACCCCCTCCCCGGGGTCCCCCCCACCCCAGCACCCCCTCCCCACCCCAGCACCCCCTCCCCGGCCCGGCTGTTGCTTTTGGAGCGGCTGCCGAGGCCGGCCGGCCCCTCGCCCAGCACCCCGCCGGACGCCGTCTTCGCCGTGACCTTTTTATTTCCCACTTTTTTTTTTTTTTAATTTTTTCTCTCTCTGGCCTAATTCCCTTCGTCCCGCCGCTGGAAAATCGCCACGGCTCCCCGCGACCCCCCCAGCGGAGCCGTTTTATCTCGGCACCGCCGGCCGCGAGCCCCCGCGCTCCGCAAAACGAGGAAGCGCGGAGGCAAAATCAAACCAAATCCGGCCGGTTCCGGGGAGCCCGGCCCCCCAAACCCCGGCAGCGGGGAGGGGACAGGCGTCCTGCGAGGCGGTGGCTTTGTCCCCTCGCCGGTTCGGCGGCCGCCGCCTCGCCCCAGACCCCGCTGCGGCCTCGAGGTCGGGGACGGAGCGGGGGGTCCCCGGCCCCGCGTCCCCCCGCACCGAGCGGCCGCGGCGTTTCCTTTTATCCCGAAATTTGCCGTCCCCTGCCGTGCCTCGGTTTCCCCTCCTGCCCCGCAGCGGTGGCGCTCGGGGACGGAGCGTGCCCCCGTGCCTCGGTTTCCCCTCCTGCCCCGCAGCGCTGGCGCCGCCGAAGGGCACAAAGTCTGATTTCGTGGTCAGTTTGTCCCCGCGCCACGGCCCCGGGGCCGGTGACGCTGCCGGGGGCTGCGCGTCGCGGCCCCTGCCCCAAACCGGCCGGGCTGGGTGGCGGGGAGGGGGCCGGGGGGCGGCGGGGGGGGGCTGTCCCCATCTTGTCCCCCGAGCTGAGTCCCGGCCGACTCGTGACGCCGCCCCGGCCCGGGGCAAAGGCTGCCGCCTCCTCCTCCTCCTGCCCCGCCGTGGGGGGGACAACGGGGGACAGGCCCCCCGCCCCACCCCGCCGTGGGCCCCCTGACACCCCCGCCCCAGTGCCCCATTAACGCCCGTCCATCCCGTTATCCCCCCTCCAGTAGCCCCCCAGCCCATCAGGACCCCCCCAGTTACCCCCCACCCTTCTAACACCCCCTTACCCCCGGCAGCACCCCCTCCCCAGTAGCCCCCCCGCCCTCCCCAGTGGCACACCATTAACGCCACTGCCCCCTCATCCCAGTAGCCCCCCCTCCTTAGCACTCCAGTCCCTCCCAGTCCCCTCCAGTTCCCCTCAGTCTCTCCCAGTCCCTCCCCAGTCTCTCCCCAATCCCCCCGGTCCCTCCCAGTCCTTGCCAGTTCCCCCTTAATCCCTTGCAGTTCCTCCCAGTCCTCCCAGTCCCCCACAGTTCCCTGCCAATCCTTCCCATTCCCCCCAGTCCCTTCCCAGTCCTTCCCAATCCTTTCCCAGTCCTCCCTTAGTCCCTCCCAGTCCGCCTCAGTTCCTCCCAGTCCCTCCCTAGTCTCTTCCAGTACTCCTTGGTCCCTCCCCAGTCCTCCCAGTCCGTCCCAGTCCTCACCCAGTCCCCACCCCGTCCCCCCCCTAGCCCACCTCAGTCTCTCCCAGTCCCTCTCAGTCCCCCACAGTTCCTCCCCAGTGCCCCTCAGTCCCTCCCCAGTCCCCCCAGTTCCTCCCAGTCTCCCCCCAGTTCCTCCCAGTCTCCCCCAGTTCTGGCGCCCCCCTGTGGCCGCAGCGGGTCGGTGCCGCCCCCGGGCGCGGGTCTCTGCTGCCGCCTGGCGGGGTCCCCATCCCAGTCCTGTCCCAGTCCTGTCCCAGTCCCCATCCCAGTCCTGTCCCAGTCCCCATCCCAGTTCTGTCCCAGTCCCCATCCCCATTCCCATCCCATCCCAGTCCCCATCCCAGTCCTGTCCCAGTCCCCATCCCCATTCCCATCCCATCCCATCCCAGTCCCCATCCCAGTCCTGTCCCAGTCCCCATCCCATCCCAGTCTCCAGTCCTGTCCCAGTCCCCATCACAGTCCTGTCCCAGTCCCCACCCCAGTCCCCATCCCAGTTCTGTCCCAGTCCCCATCCCCATTCCCATCCCAGTCCTGTCCCAGTCCTGACCCAGTCCCCATCCCAGTTCTGTCCCAGTCCCCATCCCCATTCCCATCCCATCCCAGTCCCCATCCCAGTCCTGTCCCAGTCCCCATCCCCATTCCCATCCCATCCCATCCCAGTCCCCATCCCAGTCCTGTCCCAGTCCCCATCCCCATCCCAGTCTCCAGTCCTGTCCCCATCCCTGTCCCTGTCCCATCCCAGTCCCATCCCAGTCCCTGTCCCCGGCCCCATCCCAGTCCCCATCCCCATTCCCATCCCCATCTCTGTCCCCATCCCAGTCCCATCCCAGTCCCCGTCAGCGTTGGCACTGGGGACACAGCCCAGGGCACTGAGGAACCCTCAGCTCTGGCCAGGGGGGGTGGACCAGTATGGGGCAAATGGGGGTACTGGGAGGGGGAACAAGGGCACTGGAACCAGCCTGGGGGGAACTGGGATGAGGAATGGAGGTGGTGGGACCAGTCTGGGGGGAATGGGGGCACTGGGGTGAGACATGGGGGCACCAGAGTGGGTAATGGGGGCACTGGGACCAGTCTTGGGGGGTGGGGAATGAGGCCACTGGGGTGGGTAATGGGAATACTGGGACCAGTCTGGCAGGGAAGTGGAGCACTGGATTCGGTAATGGAGGCACTGGGACCAGTCAGGGAGGGAATGGGGGCACTGGGCTGAGAAATGGTGGTGCTGGGACCAGTTTGGGGGAGGCAGAGGTACTGGGGTGGGTAATAGGGGCCCTGGGACCAGTCTGGAAGGGAATGGGGGTACTGGGGTGGGTAATGTGGGCACTGGGACCAGTCTGGGAGGGAATGGGGGCATTGGGTTCAGTAAGGGGGACACTGGGACCAGTCTGGGGGGGACTGGGGGCACTGGGGTGGGTAACGGGGATACTGGAACCGGTCTGGAAGGGAAGGGGAGCACTGGGATGAGAAGTGGGGGCACTGGAACCAGTATGGGGGGGCCACTGGGACCAGTCTGGGAGGGAATGGGGGCATTGGGTTCAGTAATGGGGGCACTGGGACCAGTCTGGGGGTGACTGGGGGCATTGGGACCAGTCTGGGGGGGACTGGGGGCACTGGGGTGGGTAACGGGGATACTGGAACCAGTCTGGGAGGGAAGGGGAGCACTGGGATGAGAAGTGGGGGCACTGGGACCAGTCTGGGGGGGAAGGGGAGCATTGGGACCGGTCGGGGGGCGGGGGGGGGCGCGGGGGGGGGCAGTGGGAGCGGCCCGGGGTGCCCCCCCCCCCCCCCAATTCCTGCGGCCGCGCAGGATCCAGGGCGACGCCGGGCGCCTCCCGGCAATTTTGGGCGGGAACCGCAGAAATGCGGCGCGGCGCGAGCCAGGCCCGGCCCGACCGCGGGGACGGGGACAGGGCACGGCCGGGGGGGCCGGGCAGCGGGGGGGGGTCCCAGAAGTACGGGGGGGGGGGTCCCAGGACGTTGGAGGGGGGCCCAGGACACCACGGGGGGCCCAGGTCCTTGGGGGGGTTCGCAGGTCACCATGGTGGGGGGCCAGGGCATGGGAAGGGGGTCAAGAACACGGGGGGGGGGTCCCAGGGCTTGGGGGGGACCTGAGGGGACCCAAGGCACCACAGTCCTGGCAGCTTGGGGGGACACAGGGAACTGGGGGGCGTGGGGGGTCCCAGGACACCACGGGGGGGTCCCAGGCCTTGGGGGTACCCGAGAGGGGACCCCGATTGCTATGGGGGTCCCAGGCAGCCTAGGGGGGACGCAGGGCACTGTGGCAGCTTGGGGCGGTCGGGGGAGGGGTGCGATATCTCGGGGGGCTCTTGGCAACGCGAGGGGGTCCCAGGCCCTTCGGGGGGGGTCCTTTGGCCGCTGGAGGGGGGGGTCAGCCCCCCAGTGCCACCCCCGCTGCCACCGCTTTGATGTGGCTGCTGCACCGCAGCGCAACGGGAGCCACACGGCGGGGGGGGCGTGGGGGGGACAGATGGGGACAGACGGACGGGGGTGCCGATCGGGGGGGACCTGGGGTCCCTACCCGTCACCCCGGGGTCCGGCCTGCCGGCGGGGGTCCCTCCCTGCCCCGCCCCCCCCCCGGGGCTGCCGTGCCCCCCCGGTGCCCCCCCCCGTCCCCGCGGGCCGGCCCTGTCCCCGCGGCCACCGCAGTTATTTCCAGCCCGGCCCGGGATAATTAAAGGCCGGGAAGGAAACGCCACGGGCGTGGGCACGGCTCGGCCCCGCGGCAACCCCGGCGCTGGGGACCCCCGGCCCCCCTGGGCTCCACCCCGGCCCTCCAGGCCCCTCCCGGTCCCCCTCGTCACTTGGGGTGCCCCCCTGTCCCATGGGTCCCCCCCCCACATCCCCAGTGGCTCCTTGGGTGCCTGTGGGTCACCCATGACCCTGAGGGTCCCCCAGTCTCTCCCATGACCTCCCAGTCTCCCCCATGTCCCCTGGGTCCCGATGTCCCCCCCATGACCCCCCAGTCCCCCCCATGACCCCCCCATGTCCCCCCCCAGTCTCCCCCATGTCCCCCCCACGACCCCATGCATCCCTCAGGACCCCCATGTTCCCTTGGGACCCCCCAGACCCCCCCCATCCCCTCTATTCCCCTCCCGTCCCCCCGTGGGTGCCCCTGGACCCTCTACATCCCCTCAGACCCCCCCAGACCCGCATCTTCCACCCCCCCCCGCGCACCACGGCGGCTGAACGCGGGGGCGGGGGGGGGGCGCTGAGATGCCCACCCAAAACCTGGCTCCACCTCACAGCGGGTGGGAGGCCGAGAGCCAACGGGGTGCGTGTGTGTGGTGGGGGGTGCTCAACCCCACTACGAGCCCTCCGAGAGTCCCCGCCGCCCCCCCCGCGCCGGCGGCCGGCTGGAGCCCGCGGGCGCTGGCAGCCGCGGCCGGCGCACCCACACGCGCTGGGGCCGCCGCTATTTCGGGGCCCCGGACCGCAAGAGAAACATCCGGGGGGGGGGGGGGGGGGCGGCGGGGGGGGCCGCCGGCGGGGTGGGAGCGCGCGGGGCCACCCCCGGTGTCCCCCGGCCCCCGGCTCGCGGCGGGGGGACAGCGCGGCACTGGGGACGCCGGGCGGGGGGGGCACTGGGGGGGCGGGTAGCGCATTTCCAGTGCCGCGTTCCCAGCGCTCCCGGTCCCCATTCCCAGTGCTCCCCATTCCCAGTGCTCCCCATTCCCAGTGCTCCCTATTCTCCATGTCCCCAGTTCCCATTACCAGCACCCCCAGTCCCCATTCCCAGTACCCCCAGTGCCCACTCCCAGTACTTCCAGTTCTTATCACCAGCGCTCCCCATTCCCAGTACACCCAGTGCCTCCTCCTAGTGCTCCCACTCCCCGTTACCAGTAAACCCAGCACCTCCAGTCCCCATCCCCAGTGCCCCCTTCCCAGTGCTTCCAGTCCCCATTCCCAGTGCTCCCCATTCCCAGAACCCCACTCCCAGTGTTCCCACTCCCCATTCCCAGTACCCCCAGGCCCCATTCCCAGTACTTCCAGTTCTTATCCCCAGTGCTCCCCATTCCCAGTGCCTCAGTCCCCACTCCCGGTGTTGCCACTCCCCATTCCCAGTGTCCTTGGCATCCCATTCCCACTGCTCCCCAGTCTCAGTGCCCCCAGTTCCCACTCCCAGTGCTCCCAGTTCACATCCCCAGTGCCTCTAATGCCCCCTTCCCAGTGCTCCCAGTCCCCATTCCCAGTGCTTCTCATTCCCAGTGCCCCCAGTCCCCACTCCCAGTGCACCCAGGGTCCCGTTCCCACTGCTCCCCAGTTTTAGTACTCCCAGTGCCCCCAGCCCCCCTCCCCAGTGCCCCCAGTGCCCCCCGCGCACACATGGAAGCGATTCGCGGGCTTCGCGCTCCCCTTTGAAGGGCGGCGGTGCCCCCGGCCCAGCTGCGGGCGCTCACCGCAGGGCGCCCGGGACCCCACGCTCGGCGCGGGGTGGGGGGGACGCGGTTACAGCTGGGGGGGGGTCCCGCGGGCCCTGGGGACAGGCGGTGGGACGGGGACGGGGACATCGCCGGCCAGTGGCGCTTCTGCCCCCCCGGGGGCTGCGGTCTCTGTCCTGCTGAGACCCCCCAAACTCATACCATGGGGACTGAGACCCCCCCAAACCTGTGTTAAGGGGGCTGAGACCCCCCAAACCCATGTTAAGGGGGCTGAGACCCCCCAAACTCATGTGATGAAGGCTAAGACCTCCCCAAACTCGTGTCAAGGGGGCTGAGACCCCCCAAATTTGTGTCACGGGGACTGAGATATGATCCATACTCACGCCGTGGGGGTTGAGACCCCCCCAAATTCATGCCATAGGGGCTGAGACCCCCCAAACTCGTGTCATGGGGGCCGAGAACCCCCAAACTTGTGCCAGGGAGTCTGAGACCTCCCCCCAGACTCATGCCATAGGGGCTGAGACCCCCCAAACCCCTGTCATGGGGGCTGAGACCCCCCAAACTTGTGCCAGGGGGTCTGAGACCCCCCCAAACTCATGCTATAGGGGCTGAGACCCCCCAAACTTGTGTCACAGCTGCCGAGAAGGACAGCAGGGCGAGCGGGCTGGCCGGAGGGCTGGAGGGAAGCAGAGGCGGCGGAGGAGCCGTGGGGAAGGAGCCCCCCCACGTCCCCCCCCCAAATCCCCCCCCCACGCCCCCGCGAGCGCGGCCGGGCGTCCGGCCGGGGTATAAATACCCGGGTAATTACGGGGGGGCCCCGAGCGCGGCCGTGGGGCCCGTGGGCGGCCGGGCCCGGCACCGCCCTGTCATCAGCCCCCGCCGCCGCCAGCCCTTCGCGCCCCCCCTTTGCCGCCGCCACGCTTTGAGGGGTCCTGGGGGACACTGGGAGGGTCCTCGCCACCCCCGAACTGGGGGGAGACCCCAACCCCAATTCGCGCCCTGGTCTCGGGGACCCCCAGCGAACCAAACCCTCGCGGTCGATGCTGATGGGAGTCAAGCCCCTGTGACCTCCCCCCAAAAAACCCAAAAAAAAATCCCCCCAAAATCAAAAAACCCCTTAGGGTGCCCCCACTCCGTCCCAGTTTGCTCCCAGTTTGTGGGCAGTGGAAGCCCCAGCGAAGCCGGAGGGGGGGGACGGTGGCTGCGGCCTTCGGCGGGCGGCCGTGGCGCCGGCGGCCGCGGAGCGGAAAACCCTGACTCAGGGTTGGGAAAGGGCCCCGCTGGCTCCCGCCGGGGAGAGAAACGGGAAAGGGCGAGGGGAACAAAGGAAAAGGGGGAAAGGGGAAAAGGGGGGAAAAGGGGGAAAAGGAGCGGGAAGAGCGGCTGGAACGACCCTGCCGTACCGGGGAAACTGAGGCACCGGGGATCCCGGGGCCACGCCCGTCCCTGTGCCCGGCCCTGCCCCCCTGCGGGTGTCCCCTCTCCTCGTGCCCCCCTCTGCCCCCCCGCCCATTCCCTCCCTGCCCCCCGCCCCTGCCCCCCCTCCCCATCCCTGTCCCAAATCTCTGCTCCTCGCCCCCGCCCCCGCCCCCCCATCCCCGCTCACAGCAGTTTGGGGTGCTCTCCCCCACCCCACCCCGCAGACCCTGGGCTGACGGAGCCCCTGGCGCCGCCCTGCCCCCCCATCCCTCTCTGCCCCCTTTTCCCCTTTCCCAGCACTTTTCCCACTCACCCCTCCCCTCGCCAGCCCTTCCTCCCCTCTCCTTCCTCTGCCTCCCCCTCCCTCCCCCTCCTCTTCTCCCCCTCGCTGCCCCCAGCCCTGTCCCGCAGCCCCCCCGGCCTTCAGCCCCCCCCTCTTCCTCCTTGGCAATTTTTCTCTTTCCTTCCTTCTTTTCTGTTCCTGTCCTCTCATCACAGCTCTTTCCCTTCTCCTCTTTCCTTTTACTTCTCTTTTCCTTTCCTTCCTCCTGGCCTTTTCCCTCTCCTCTCTTTCCCTTTCCTTCCTTTTCTTCCCTTACTTTTCTTCTTTCCTTTCCTTTTCTTTTTTCCTTTCATTTCCTTTCATTTCTCCTTTCCTTTTCCCTCTCCTCTCTTTTCCTTTCCTCTCTTTTCCTTTTCTTTCCTTTTCTCTCTTTTCTTTCCTTTATTTTCTTTTCTTTTCTCCTTTCCTTTTCCCTCTCATCTGCTTTCATTTTTATTTTCTCTCTTTTCCTTTCCCTTCCTTTCTTCTTTCCTTTCCCCTTTCCTTTTCCATCTCCTTTCCTTTTTTCCTTCCCTTCCTTTATCCTTCCTCCTTTCCTTTTCTCTCTCCTCTCCTTTTCCCTTTCCTCTCCCCCTTCCCCATCTCCTCTCCTCCTCTTCCCAATTCCCTTCCCTCCTTCGGCTCCTTCTTCTTTTTCCCCTCGCCCTCTTTTCCTCCCTTTCCCCTTTCCCTTCCTCTTCCCCCTGCCCATTTCCCTTCCCCCTGCCCCCCCTTTCCCCGTCCCCCCCGTGTCCCCCCCCCCCCCGAGGGGGGCGGTTCGGGGCAGGGCTCCCACTCCCGGCCCCGGCCCGGCCCCGCCGCAGCGGCACAGCGAGCGGCCGCCGAGCTCCCTCCGGTACCGGGACCCCCCGGCACCGGCACCCCGGGATCGGCATCCCCCGCACCCCCCGGCACCCCGGGATCGGGACCCCGACAGCGCCGGCCCCGCCACCGGTACCCGGCCCCCGGCATCCCCGGACCCGCGGAGCCCCGCAGCTCGGTGAGGAGCCCCGGGACCGGGACCCTTCGGGATGGGGGGGACACACCCTGGGGACAGGGACCCTTCGGGATGGGGGGGACACACCCCCCGGGACCGGGACCCTTCGGGATGGGGGGGACACACCCTGGGGACCGGGACCCTTCGGGATGGGGGGGACACACCCCCCGGGATGGGGACCCTTCGGGATGGGGGGGACACACCCTGGGGACAGGGACCCTTCGGGATGGGGGGGACACACCCCCCGGGATGGGGACCCTTCGGGATGGGGGGGACACACCCTGGGGACCGGGACCCTTCGGGATGGGGGGGACACACCCTGGGGACAGGGACCCTTCGGGATGGGGGGGACACACCCCCCGGGACCGGGACCCTTCGGGATGGGGGGGACACACCCTGGGGACCGGGACCCTTCGGGATGGGGGGGACACACCCTGGGGACCGGGACCCTTCGGGATGGGGGGGGACACACCCTGGGGACAGGGACCCTTCGGGATGGGGGGGACACACCCCCCGGGACCGGGACCCTTCGGGATGGGGGGGACACACCCTGGGGACCGGGACCCTTCGGGATGGGGGGGACACACCCCCCGGGATGGGGACCCTTCGGGATGGGGGGGACACACCCTGGGGACCGGGACCCTTCGGGATGGGGGGGACACACCCCCCGGGATGGGGACCCTTCGGGATGGGGGGGGACACACCCTGGGGACCGGGACCCTTCGGGATGGGGGGGACAAACCCCCCGGGATGGGGACCCTTCAGGATGGGGGGGACACACCCTGGGGACCGGGACCCTTCGGGATGGGGAACCCCCCGGGGACAGGGACCCCCGGGATACCGGACCCAAAGGGTGGGGGAGACCCCCCGGGGTACGGGACCCTCCAGGACAGGGACCCTCTGGGGAAGGTGACCCCCCCTCCCCGGGACAGGGACCCTCCAGGATGGGGAATCCCCGTGGGACAGGGATCCCCAGGGACAGGGCATCCCCCCTCGAGTCAGGAAGGGTCCCCTGCAATACGGGACCCCCAGAAAGGGGGGACACCCCCCCCATGGCACCCGGCCTGGAGAGGTGGGGGGGCTCCAGGGGCGGTTTTGGCCCCGGGACTTGGTGGCTCCTTCCAGAAGGTTTTGTGTCATCCCCCCCCCAGCCCCACCCTGTCACCGCTGCCACCGCCACACCGGCCACCAGCACCCAGCCCGGGGACCGCGGGGGTCTGTGGGGGTCCTGCGGCGTGGGGGCACCCCGGGGTGCTGAGCCCCGGGTGCTGGCAGGGGATGGAGGGGCCGCGGTGCCCCGGGACCTGGGGAGGGGGACACGTCTGTCCCCAGGAGCTTCACACCCCAAACCTGGGGACGGGGACACATTGGTCCCCAGGGCTGTGGCACCCCAAACCTGGGGATGGGGACACGTCTGTTCCCAGGGCTGTGGCACCCCAAACCTGGGGATGGGGACACGTCCATCCCCGGCGCCATGGCACCCCAAACTTAGGGAGGGGGACATGTCCGTCCCCAGGGCTGTGGCACCCCAAACCTGGGGATGGGGACACGTCTGTCCCCAAGGCCACAGTGAGGGGGCCACCCCAGGACAGGCGAGGTGCCAGGCTGGCACCAGAGGCCACCGCGGTCCCTTGGAGCCGTGGGGACCGGGAGATGGGGACCCAACGTCCCCCATCCCCGTGCGGGGCCCGATCACGCTGGGGTGCCCCAGCCCGGCCGGACCTGCGCCCCGCCATCCCCAGGGAGGGGACAGGGACACGGGGACGGTGCCAAGGGCCACCTCCGCCCCAAACTGTCCCCTCCTTGGGGACGCCTCCACCGTGCGAGCAGGGGGAGCCAGGGCCCCGGGTGCCGGGGTTGGCGGGACGGGGCCCGGCGGCGGCAGGGTGACACGGGGGCGCCGGGGCACAGCGGTGGGGGAAACTGAGGCAGGGGGACCTCAGGGATGGGGACGGCGGCGCGCTGGGGACAAGGGACTGGGTTTGGGGAACCTGGGGACCCGGGACTGGGGACAAGGGATGGGAGATGGGGAACAAGGGCTGGGGTCTGGGGACAGGGGACGGGATCTGGGGTCTGGGGACAAGGGACGGGGTTTGGGGTCTGGGACTGGGGACAGGGCTCAGGTTTGGGGACCTGGCAGCAGGGGACCAGAGTTGGGGTCTGGGGACAAGGGACCGCGGACTTGGGGGAACCAGAGAGTGGAGATCAAGGGCTGGGGACAAGGGCACAGGGACCGGGGGCAGGAATTGGGGACCAGAAGCTGGGAAGTGGGGACCCCCAGAGCGGGCGCTGGACCCGTCCCACCCCAGGCAGCTGCTCCAGAGTTGGGGGGGGGGCACAGGAGGGGTCGGGGTCCCCGACGCAGCACAGGCCACGCCGAGTCGCAAAGCCACCGGCTGTCACCCCCCCTCACCCCAGCCCAGCAGCAGCCACTGGTGCGCCGAGCTCGCGCCGTTCTCAGCCCGCGGCTCCCTTGCCCGGCTCCCAATTTCCCGGCGCGAGCGGAGCTGATTTATGGGAGGTTGACGCTATTTTAAGCGCGCCTCCCCCGTTAGGCGCTCGCCCTGGTTTTAATTACCTCGGCTCTGGCGGCGGGGCAGCGTTCCCGGGGCACAGGCCTGGCCCTTGTTATCCTTGGAAAAACCGGGAGCGCGCTGCGGCCGGCGGCCGGGCCGGCTTAAAAATAGGCGCAAAAACCGCGGCAAAAGCTGGAGGGGGGGGACACCCCTAAAAAAGAAAAAGAAAAAAAAAGATGGAAAAGCCACAAACTGGGTGAAGGGGAGGGGAAAACGTTAAATCTGGAAATAAAGGGGAAAAAGTGACGGCGGGGGGAGGCAGCTCGTGACACCCGGTCTCAGCCCGCGGCAGCTGAAAGCCATGAAGGGCATAAAAGGAGAGGAAGTCGCCCGGGGAGGGGGGCGGCCGCAGCGTAATTCGATTAAAAGGCCGTAAAGGCAGAAGGAGCCGAGATTGGGAGCGAGGGGCGGCGGGGAGGGGGCCCCCGCTGCTGGTGCAACTCCGCTACGAGCCCTCAGAGAAGCCCCTGCGAGGGGGTCGCCGCTCTGCGGGTGGAGAGGGAGCAGGGGGGAAACTGAGGCACGGGGGAGCGCGGGGGGCGGGGGGCTGCGCAGGGAGGGTGAGGGGCAACAGCGTGGGGCTGGGTGGAGCTGGGGTGTGGGTGCTGCCGGGGGCTGGGTGCCCCCCAAAACTGGGTGCCCCATGGTGCTTAATACCCCCCATTACTGGGTGCCCCCCAGCACCGGTTACCCCATTGTACTGGGCATGCCCCCCCAAACTGGGTGCCTCATTGCAGTGGGTTCCCCCTCCCCAAAGCTGGGTGTCCCCTCCCACTACTGGGTGCCCCCCGGCACCCCGTCTCCCCCCCCCCATCCCCCTGACACCCCTCTCCCTCTTCCCGCAGGCCGCCGTGCGCCATGGCCCCGTGCCCCCGCTGACGCCGCCTCCCCCCTCGCCTCGCCGCCTCCTGGGGTGCTCCCACCCGCGTGTCCCCCCACCCCCCCTCGCCCCCCCTGCCCGCCATGGGTGACACCTACGCGGCCGCCGCTTTCCCCAGCGCCCCGGGGCTGCTCTCCCCCTCCGCCAGCCCCCAAGCGTCGCCCGGCACCTACGCCCCCGATTACGGCCCCTTCGGCCACCCCTTCCCCGCGCCCACCGGCACCCAGGAGGTTTTGGGTGCCCCCGTGGTGGTGGCGGCCAAGGGGCACCCACCGGGCGACTGCCTGCCGGGGGTCTACCCCTCGCTGGAGATGCCGCACCCCTACGGCTCGTGGTACAAGGGGGGCATCGGCGGGGGGCTGCCGGGGGGCTCGGGGCCGGCGGCGCCCTCCTGGTGGGACGTGCACCCCAATGGGGGCTGGCTGGGGGGTCCCACGGGCGCCGAGGGGCTGCAGGGCCAAGCCACCCTCAGCCCCCCGCTTCCCGCTTACGGTTCCGACTTCGGGGCTCTCAACCCGCCGCCCTACGCCAACAACCCCGCCGGCCCCCCGGCCCCGAAACCCCCCGCCGCAGCCGCCGCCGCCGAGACCCCCAAGGGACCGCGCGGCGGGGCGCTGAGCGGCCGGCCCACCTGCGATTGCCCCAACTGTCAGGAATCGGAGCGCCTGGGGGGCGCGGGGGGGTCCCGCCGGAAACCCGTGCACAGCTGCCACATCCCGGGCTGCGGGAAGGTTTACGGGAAGGCCTCGCACCTGAAGGCCCACCTGCGCTGGCACACGGGCGAGCGGCCCTTCGTCTGCAACTGGCTCTTCTGCGGGAAGAGGTTCACGCGCAGCGACGAGCTGGAGCGGCACGTGCGCACGCACACCCGCGAGAAGAAGTTCACCTGCCTCCTCTGCAGCAAGCGCTTCACCCGCAGCGACCACCTCAGCAAGCACCAGAAGACCCACGCCGACGGCGGGACCCCCAAGGCCAACCCCGGCCCCGGGGAGCAGCCCCCCGCCGCTTCTCCGCGCGCGGCGCCGGCTTCTCCCGCCAAAGAGAGCGGCAGCCCCGACGCCGGCGGTCTGTTGGAGATCTGAGCCCTCGGCCTCCGTCCTCCTCCTCCGCCGCGCCGCCGGGGATATTTATTGGGTGCTGCCCCCCCCCCGCCGCCCCGAAACCCCCGCGTCCCCGGCGGCAGCTCCCCTCGTTATCAGTTATAATTTATGTCTTAAATTATGGGGGGGGGGGTTTCTCCGAGCGCTCTGGGGCTCGCTGGCGGGGGGGGGTGTCAAGGCGAACCCCCCCTCCCCAAATCTTCTCGCCCCCAAAAACCTCGCCGGCCGCCTCGTGCCCCCCCGCACAGAGCTCAGGGACAGGGTTCGCCCCTTCTCCTCCGCCCCCCACCCCGGCCTCGTTAGGATGCCCGGTTCGTTAGGCGCTAATGTACCCCCTCCTCATTTTTTTAGCTGGCTGACCCCCCCCTTAAAAAAAAAAAAATTAAAAAAAAACTTAAAAAAAGCAATAAAGGGAGCGCCAAGGCGTGACAGCGGAACCGAGCCCCCTCCTCCTGCGCCCGCGGGGCTGAGGCCGGGCGGCTTCGTCACAGGGATGGACCCGGCCGCCCTCGACGGGGATTTTCCACCCGCATGGGGGGGCAGCCTCGCCCCACACACGCGTGTGCCCCCACCCCGACACCGTGTGTCCACCACCCCACGGACGGCGGGAACACGGACACGCGTGCGCGCAGGAACACGCGTGAGCACGGCCGAGCTTTGCCTCGCGCCTCAGTTTCCCCGCGGCAACATCGAGGGCGGGGGTCCACGCGCCGCCCCCCCCCCGGATTCGGGGCGCTGCGGGCTGGTGGGGGACCCCACACCCCCTCCTCCGAGCACCCCACCCCAGCGCCCTGGGCTCCCGCCAGCCCTTTGATGCGCCCAGGCCCATTTTGGGGCTTTTCTGGAAAAAAAAAAAAAAAAAAAAAAAGCCAAAAAAACCCAAAACCCCAAAATCTAAAAAAGCCACGGAAAAAGGCGGAAACGAGCTCCTGCGCCAGCGCGAGGGGGGGGCGCTGGCACCCACCGTCCCCGCGGGGGGGACGGGTCCCCGTGCCAGCGTGGCGGGGCCCCCGCTGGCCACCCCCCGCCCCGGGGGCCGAGTCACGGCGGCCACGGCTCCGCAGGACCCCGGTGTCCCCGGGGATTTGGGGGGGGGGCAGCGCCTGCGTCCCCCTCCCCAGTCCAGGGCGGGGAAACCGAGGCACGGAGGGGTCCCAGCGCCGCGGAGGGCAACAGAGCCGCCCCCGGGATGGCGTCGGGGGGAATTTGGGACGGCGGGTGCCAGCTGTCCCGCCAGCCCCCCAGCCCGGGATGCAAGTTTGCTCTTTTTGGGGTGTTCCCCCCCCCCCAAAATAATTAAAACTAAAAAAAAAACCCCCACCAGCCCCGCTGCCGCTCGCCGTGGGTGGGCCGGTGCCAGCGTCCCCGAGCCAAACCCCGACCCGGCGGCCACCGAGGCCTCGACCGCCCGGAGCCTCCCAAACCACGGAGCCCAAATCCATCCAACGGCCCCCCCGATTTTCCCGCCCCGCTGTCCCACTCAGGGTTTATTTTTTGGGGGTGGGGGGGGGAATTCAGCCCCCGTCACCGGCCCGAGCGAAGCCCCCCAGGCCACGCCAACCCTTGCGGCGGCTCTGCCGGCGGCGCCGGCCAAATCGGCGTCTCCCTATGGACCCCCCCGGCCCGTACCGGGGGAGGAATGCGGGGCCCCCCGCCCCCCCCGCCGCCGCAGCCTTTATTTAATATCCTGACAGAAATTAAAATAACTTCTGCGGCCGCGAAGGAAAACAGGGAGATAAGCGGGATCAAAGGGAGCCGAGAGCGGGGCGGGGGGCCGGGAGCCCGAAACGGGAGCTGGGAGCCATCCAGGGCGGGGGGGGCACCCACGGAGATGGCTGGGGGGGCTGCGGGCACCCGTGGGGCCTCGGTACGGTGAAACGGGGGGGCGTGGGCACCCACGGGACGTGGGGATGGGGGGCGGGGACACGTGGGGGACGTGGGCAACCGTGGGACCGGGGTACGGGGGGGGCGGGGACACGTGGGGGACGTGGGCACCCGTGGGACCGGGGTATGGGGGTGTGGGGGGGGACGTGGGCACGCGTGGGACCTGGGTACGGTGAAACGGGGGGCCGTGGGTACCCACGGGTCCCGGGGATGGGAGGGAGGGGAGGGACATGGGGGGGACGTGGGCACCCGTGGGACCGGGGTATGGGGGGGGGCATGGGCACGCGTGGGACCTGGGGATGGTGAAACGGGGGCCGTGGGTACCCACGGGTCCCGGGGATGGGGGGTTGGGCGGGGACATGGGGGATGTGGGCACCGGTGGGCCTGGGTGCGGTGAAAAATGGGGACGTGGGCACGCAGGGATGGGGGGGGGGGGCGTGGGCATCCACGGGACCCGGGGATGAGGACACGGGGGGGGACGTGGCCACCCGTGGGACGCGGGGATGAGGACACGGTGGGGACGTGGGCTGGGGGGGCGGGGCGCGTGGGCGCCCACGGGGCTCGGGCAGGCTCGGGCGACACCCACGGGACCCGTGCGCGCGGGGGGCACCCACGGAAGCGAGCGACCCCCCCCCTCCCCCCGCACAGGGGGACCCCCAGGCGCGGCGGGGGGAGGGGGTGAGCAGGACACGCGGGTGACACGCGGACCCCACGCGGGGCGCAGGACACGAGCGGGTCCCGCGGCGCCGCTCGGCCGGCACGCGCCACTTTCCCGCCCCCGCGGGGGGCGCGCCGCCGTTCTTAAAGGGGCACTGCGCCCCCAAAAGAGGCCCCTCCGATTTGTCACCCTCCTTTACAGCAGGAGAGCCCCCGGGTCAGCGGAGCGAGCTCTCTGCAGTCACGGCGGAGGCAGACCCGGGAGCTGGGGGCGCCGACCCTCCGTGGGGGTCCCCACGCCGCTCGGCATGGAGCCGCGGCCCCTTTAATTCCCCGCCCATCGCTACCGGAAGGGGGCGGCGCGCGGAGGCGGATTGGCCCTCGCCGGGACCCGTCCGCGGGACGCGGGAAAAGGGTGAGGAGGGGGCAACATGGCGGCCGCCACGGGGCCGGGGGCTGCGCCCGCGGGGGGGAACCGGGGCCCGTGCCGGGGTGCGGGGGGGCGGCGGGGCCGGGAAGGGGCTGGGAGCGGGGCGGGGCGGGGCGCTGGGTGCGTGAGGGGCTGGGGACACCCCGGGGGGTGGGGGGCGCTGGGGGCGCCTCGGGATGGGCCCGGCGCGGCGGGGGGGGATGATGTGGGGGGGGAAGGGGGGGTCCCTGCCCCACCCCGCGCTCCTGGGCCGGCGGTGCGGGGTGTGCGGGGCTCCGGGGGGCTGCGGCGGCCCCTCAGCCCGCGTCCCCCCAGGCCCCGCGGCGCGATGTGCTCCCTGGCGCTGTTCCCCCCGCCGCCCCCCCCCGGGGACGTCACCCTCTACGAGTTCGGTAACGCCCTGGTGTGCGGCCGCCTGTGCGAGCCGCTGCCGCTCGCCTTCCAGAGCCAGGTGAGGGCTGGGGGTCACCCGTCCCCCCGGCTGCTGGGGGTGTCCCCTCCTCGCCCCCCCCCCCCCCCGCTCCCACATCGCCGTTCGCTTTCCGCAACGGGCGAGGGGCGGCGGGGGCGGGGGTCCCCGCCGCCCCTGGTCCCACCGGCGCGCTGTCCGTGCCCGCAGCTGGCCGACCTGCCCGCCCTCAGCCTGCCCAAGGAGACGCTCAAAGCCCACGGCCGCCTGGAGCACAGCGCGCGCCCGGCCTTCATCCGCCACCGCGAGTCCCTCTGGAAGAGGTGCCTCAGCGCCTGGTGAGCGCGCAGCCCCCGTTCCCCCCGAAAACCACTCGCGCCGGCGAGGGGCCAAGCCAGGAGCTGCCTGCTCGCTCAACCCCCCTTCCCCTACCTGTCACACCGCCTCTTCGCCCTGGAGCGCGGCGGAGGCCTCGCCGCCCTGTCGGCGCTCACCGGTGGGCAGCGCAGCGCCCCAGTCCGAGTCCCCTGGGGCAGTTTTGGGGCGGGGGGGCCACAGTACAGCTGAGAGCTCAGCACAGCTGGGGGCAGGGCCGGTGGTCAGCGGCGACGAGGTTGTAAGTGCCCCCAGCTGAGGGGAGAGCTGCTGTGGAGTCCCCGAGGGGGATTTTGAGGGGACAGGGGAGGGGCTGGCCCGGGCTCTGCGTCGCCGGCACGCGGGGTGAGGGGCGCTGACCAGAGCTTTCGGCTGCAGGCGGGACGTGGGGCTGTGCGGGGTGCTGAAGGAGATCGCCAGCGCCGAGGAGGAGGGTGAGTCCGGGCTGCTTGCGGAGGATCTGGGGATCTCCCGCGTCTCTCTGTGCCTCACCTCGATCCGTCCGTTCCCTCCATCCCCTTTCCGTCGGTCCCGTCCCTGCCTGCGCTCCCTCCGCCCGCCGGGGCTCTCCTGAGGACGGCGGGAGCTCCGATCGTCCTCTCCTCCCCGCAGGGCTGCAGTGGGCGAAGACGGGCTCGAGCTACGCGCTGGCCGTGTGCCGCTGGCTCTCCTCGCTGCACGGCTCCCTGTTCCCCCACCTCTCCGTGAGTCTTTTCGGGGTTTAACCCTTGTGCTCGGGAAGGCAGGGCCGGCGCGGGATGTCCCGCGCTGCCGGGGCCGCTTTGGATGGCGGGTGAGGGCTTCCCAGCTGAAAACACGGCAAAGCATTCCTCCTGTGGTGCCCAGCTAAAAGCGCTGCAGGTTTCCCGCACAAGACGGAGGAGAGCGGGCGCTGGGGAGGTCTGGGGACAGCAGCTCCGGAGGGACTGAAATCGAGCTGGGGGGAGGAGGAAAGGGGGGTTTGGATGCTGGGAGGGTCCTCGCTGCTGTACCAGAGGCTCTCGCGTGCGCTGCTGGCTCAGCGTCGACTCTTCCCTCCCGAAGCTGAGCAGCGAGGACATGATCGCGGCGTTCTCCCAGGCGGTGGACTGGTGAGTCCTGCGGAACCCCGCGGCAGGGGCGGGCTGCGAGGACGGGGTCACCCCACTTTTTATGCGCTCAGCCTCCCTGTCAGACAGACGTCAGGGCAAATACCTCCCCGCGGCGCCGGTTTGGGTACGGCAGCGAGAGGCAGAGTGCGCCCCCGTGCGCCGCGCGTGGGGGAAACGGCGTTAACGTAGGCCAGGGCTGGGAAAACTCCTTCAGATCCTCACCAGGAGTGGGGAATTGATCGGAGAAAATGGTCCCGCTCAGCAGCGAGAAGGAAGTTTCATTTCGCTGGTGACGCTGGGAACCACCCTTGTCGGCGTGGGGGGCTGCTGGGTGGTCGTGCCCGCTGCCTGGAGCCCGAAACGCCGCCCCGTCCCTCCCTCCAGGGCGGGCTGCACCATCCGCGCCTTCGCCTGGCACCCCCACACCAGCAAGTTCGCCGTGGCCCTTCTGGATGACTCCATCCGGGTCTACAACTCCAACAGGTGAGGGCTGGGCTGCTCCGGGGCCCTGCCGCTTCTCGGGGCGGGGGGTGCCTCCGCAGACCCCCTGCTCCCCGCGTCGCCCTCTCCTGTCCACCTCCAGCGCGTTCCGAGGGTCCCCCGGCGGCTCTGCCCCGCGCCGCCCGGGCGTTCGCTCTCGCCGGCACCGTCCGTCCCCAGAACATCTCCAAAAATCTCCGGCCTCACTTCAGCTCTGGTTTTTCTTCCCCCCGCCGCTCCGCAGCTCCTGGGGGCGGCCCGGGTGCCACCCAGCCTGGCTCCTGTCACCCCCCGGCCGTCGCTGAGTCTCCTTTCTCCTCCAGGTCTCCCCGCTCCCCCCGGGCGTGTAGAGCCCTCCTCAGGAGAAGACTCTGCCGGCTGGTCCTGCAGCCCTGCCCGCGCCTCCCCGCCCGGGCGCTCTCCCCCAGCTGGGATTTCAAGCCAGCAAGTGCCATCTCCCACCCCGGGGCCGGGCGGTGGGCAGCATGGGGCGCGGCGCTTAATCGCACGAGGTGCGCTGCGGCACGGTGCGGTGTCACCTGGCTGCGATCTCCTCTGTCCCCCCTCTCCCGGGGAAGCAGGTCACGGTGGGGCGCGTCCTTCCCTTCCCTTCCCACTCAGCGCTTTTTAGGCTCCCACCGCGGTCAGAGCTGGAGAGGACGCTGGGCGACGGCGCGTGGCTGCGTGAGGACTCTCCGTGCCCCGTTCTTCCCCTTTGTCACGCTTCCCTCCTCTCCGGCAGCGCCACCATCCCCTCGCTGAAGCATCGCCTGCAGAGGAACGTGGCCGCCATGGCCTGGAAGCCGCTCTGCGCCTCCATCCTGGCCGTCGCCTGCCAGAGCTGCGTCCTGGTGTGGCACCTGGATCCCACCTCGCTCTCCACGAGGTGACAGCCCCCCGCGCGTCTCCCCGGCCCTGCCCTGCCTCGTTGCGAGCCCGCTGGGGTTGGTTTGGGGTTCGTTCCAGGCAGGTGCCCGTCCTCCCGCGGGACACAGCGCTGGTTTTTGGCGGCACCGCAGTGGTTTCTCTCTCCCTCTCCCTCCAGACCTTCGTCCGGCTGCGCTCAGGTGCTGTCCTACCCCGGGCACAGCCCCGTCACCAGCCTGGCCTGGGCTCCCAGCGGGGAGCGGCTGCTCTCGGCGTCGCCGGTCGACACGGCCATGCTGGTGAGGAAGAGGCGGTACCTCCCGGGGTGCTGCCTTTCGGGATACGGGAACCGTGAACCCGCCGCGGGGTCACCAAGGGACGGTTCGGCTGGGGACGGGCGGCGTTTCCTCGCAGGATGGATTGGGCGGCGTTTCCTCGCAGGATGGATTAGGCGGCTCCTAAATGGGAATTGGAAGCATCAGTCTGTGTTCCCCGATTCGCACGAAACCTCCCCCACAGCTGCGCTAACTGCTCGTTCTCCTCCTCCTTGTCCCCCGCTCCAGGTGTGGGACGTGTCCACCGAAAACTGTGTCCAGCTGCAGTGGTTTGGGGGCGGCGGTGTCACTTACTTGGCTTGGTCACCGGACGGCAGCAAGGTCCTGGCGGCCACGCCCTCCGCGGTGTTCCGGTGAGCTCCCTGCCCGCGGGGCGTTTTATTTCAGCCCTTGTTATCATTTTAATTCGCTCCAGAACCAACGGATCTGGATTTTTTGTGTCCTAACTGCTCCCGTTCCTACGGCGTCCGATGTGGTGGGGGGAGAAATGGAGTACTCGGGTCTGACGTCGTGGGCTCCTGCTGGAGCAGCGGAATTGGGGCAGATCCCAGGAACTGCTCATCCCGCTCACTTTGCTCTCTTTTCCAGAGTGTGGGAGGCTCAGATGTGGACGTGCGAGCGGTGGCCCACTATCAAAGGACGCTGCCAGGTGGGACGGAGACATTTCCCACCCATGCGGGGCAGGAGTTGCCTCGAAGGCCCTGGGGGCCAGGTTTTACTGAAAATCCCCCGTTTCCAGCCGGCTCCTTGCAAGCTGCCGCCTCCCCGGCCTGGGTAGCGGGCGCTAACGCGGCTCTGTGTCCCGCAGACGGGGTGCTGGAGCCCTGACGGCAGCCGCCTGCTCTTCACGGTGCTGGGGGAGTCCGTCATCTACTCCTTGTCCTTCTCTGAGTACCGGGGTGAGTCTGCCCGAGGCAAAGCTTTCCGAGAGCCGGCGGCCCGGGCGATCCTCTCGCTTTTGGCCGCAGCTGGGCTCGGCCAGACGGGATTTTCGGTTATTAGCTGCGGTTCCCAGCCTGGTGGGCGCGGAAGGACGGAGGCAAACGCAGGACGCGCAGGGGGAAGGGTGTCTCAGGGGTCTCTTGAGGCACAGAATCTCGGGGGGTTGAGTTTTTCCCCCCTCGTGTTGCTTCTTGCTCCAGGTAAAGTCACGGATGGTTTGCAGGGAAACGTTTCCCGTGGGTTGAAAGCTCACATGGCTTTTTTCCGTGGAGGCGGCCGGCGCTCAGGCGAAACCTCCGCCGTCCTCCGTGCCAGATGTAGGCAGGTGCTGCTGGGATAGCAGCACGTGGCTCTGCAGCTGCTCGGAGAGAAATTCCGTATCCCTCTGGAAATAAAAGCGTGCTTGGGGAGGGAGGTGACCCACGTAACAACTTGAGTAAGCGACAAGAAGTGACCAGGCTCTTGGTTTCAGGGGAGATGCAGGGGCAAGTGGGAGGCTCCAAAACAGCGTCCATCGTGGCAGATCTGTCCGAGACCACCTTCGAGACGCTCTACGGGGAGGAGAGGTGGGTCTGGCTGCGCCCGCTGCCCTAACGCAGGCGGAGGGGCTCCGTGATCCCCTCGGCAGCAGCCCCCCGGCGCTGGGGACGTGGGCCGGAGCGGGGGGATCTCACTGCCGCTCGTGCCGCTTTCAGGATCGGAGGAGAAGTCCACTCCATGGCGTGGGACCCCACCGGGGAAAGGCTGGCGGTGATCATCAGGGGTAAGAGGGAGGCGCTGCCTCCGCCCTGCCTGCCCCAGCGCCGGCCTTTGCCCGAAAACCCCGCTTCCAGCGGGCGGCAGGGGCGCAAACCCCGCTGGGGCGAGGAGCGGGGCTGGGAAGGCGGCACCCGCCCTCCGTCCTTCCTCGCTGTGACTGCTCCTCCGTATCCTTCGGAGGGGGATGTGTCCGAGTCGCCTCCCCGCCTCCAGTTGGATGAACGGCCTCTCCCAACCCCTCTGCGAGGTCTCCGTGTTCCCGCAGTGCCCGCGTTACGCCTGGAGCCCCGCTGGGCCTCTTGGCTCCGTTTTTTTCAGCAGCGGCCCCAGGGATAATCGAGCCATTCGGGCTCTCCTGGATGCAGCCGCTCCGCGACAAAGCGGACCTTTGAGGGAGCGCCCAAACGCGGTGCTGCCCTGCACGCCACCGGCAGGGAGACAGCCCAAAGCTGGGCCTACACTCAGCTTTTTTTTTTTTTTTTGCTGTGCTTAAAGCTGAGTGGGGAAGAAACCGAGTGGGGTGAAAATTTGAGGGGACCAGGACTCCCACAGCTGGCACCCCCCCGCCCTCTGCGTATCCGGGTGGGTTTTGTGAGGATCTCGGCGCAGAAACTGCGATGGGATGGAGAAAAAACCTTCCCGTGGGAGAGACGGGGCCCCGCGTCACGCCTTGCGGGCTGGGGTGCTCCCAAAGGAGTCGCCTGGCTTCTTGCTCAGCTCCTTGGCCAAACCAAGCGACCGAAGGGTCTCGGAGAGCTGCACCCCAGGCTCCCGCGCACCTCAGCGCAGGGAAAACGTGCTCCGCAGCCAGCTTCCCCCGACCTGGGTGGCCGCCCTCCCCAGCCTCCGCGGCGCCCAGCCGCTTTCCGCAAAAACCCGACCCCCGTGCCTGCGCTCCGGCGTTGAGGGCCCCGGCTGCGCGCCCACGCCGTCCCCGGAGACGGGAAATCCTCACTGCTCCTCCTCTCCCTCCCGCAGGGCATCCCGACGCTGCCGGCAGCCAGACGGTCATCGCCGTGTTCCGCACCCGCAACAGCCCCGTGTTCGAGCTCCTGCCGTGGTGCGTGGCGGCGCGGCCTGGGGTGGTTTTGGGGTGGCTGAAAAGCAGCGATCCCCCGGGGCGCGGTGGGAAGAGCGGGACCCACCTCGGAGCGGAGCGATCTGCCCTCCTGCGCTCCCGCTTCAAGCCGTTTGACCCCCAGATCCGTTGCGTTTTGGCCACGCTGTCTGTTGTCCACCTCAAAACCCGTTCCTGGTGCATCCCGGCAGGGCCCAAACGTCGCCGTCCAACCACAACCTGCCCGGAAAGCGCCGCGGGTTTTGCCGCTGTGCCCGAGCGCTGCCCCCGCGCTTGTGCCGTAACCGCGGCTTTTTCCTTTCCCCGGCAGCGGTTTCCTGCGAGGCGAGCACGGCGCGCGGCCCCAGCTCGTCGCCTTCCACCCCTGCTTCAAGAAGGGCGCCCTGCTGACCGTGGTGAGTGCCCTTCCCGGTTTCGGCGGCAGCTCCGGGGCAGATCGGGCCGGTGGCCGGAGCAGCGGGTGGGAAATCCTCCCCGGCGAGGGCGGGGAAGGTGTCCTTGCCCCGGCGTCACGGGGACGGGGTGACGCTTGGGCTGTCATCCCCTGTACTCCTCTGCCTCCTCACCTCCTCTTCCTCCCTGCAGTGCTGGTCCACGGGGAAGATCAGCCACGTCCCCTTCTTCTTCGTGAGCGCCCACATCCCCTGCGCCAGCCCCAGCCGCAGCCCCGTCACCGTCCTGGCCAGCGCCAGTGTGCGGGAGCAGCCCCTGTTTTCGGAGCTGTGACAACACCCGCGTCCTCCTCGAGAGCCGGCGCCGGGACGCTCCCTCCGTCATCTTCCTCTGGGCCACGGCGTGGCCTCGGGGTCTCGCAGCTCGCGGGGCTGTTGCTGTACGATTAAACCCGGCTCTTCCTCGCCGCTGCCCCTCACCTCTGCACCTGGCTCTCTCCTTGCCCTGAGGGGGGTGAACGTTTCGGGGGGAGCAAGTTCTGGGAGCCCCGCGGGTCTGCGTGTGCTGCCGGGGTGCCGCTGTTGATTTTTGGCGTCAAAAAAAATAGCTCTGGGTGAACCTGCGGGAGAAAACCCATTCCCAGGACCTTAGATCCGGTTTCACGAAGGCACCGCCTGCAGCGCTGCGTGTGCTGCGAGCCCTCGGCGGCCCCCGGGCTGCGGGGGGTTTATTTTGGGGTTCAGAAGGGGAAGGGGAGGGCAGAGGGGGGCTGAGGGGTCCTTGGCCGCAAGCGCAGCCTCTGGGCTTTGCTTTGAGGGGGGGGGAAGGACACCCCCCCGCCCCAGAGTGAACCAAAAACTCGAGTCCATAAAAACCCCAACGGCCCGGCTGGGGCTGCGGCGGGGCGGCGAGGGGGCGGGAGGCCGCGTGCCAGCCCCCGGGAGCCCGGCCCGTGCCAAATCGGTCCCGGGGAGCAGATGGGCACCCCCCCGCCCCGAGCAGGGATTAAGGGGGAGGCGGGGGGGGGCAGCGTGGTTAAACCCCAGGATTACATGCGGTTAATCCCCGAGATTACGCCGAAATCGCTCTGCTCGAGCCCGCGGCGCGGAGATGATGGGGCCCCACTCCGCCCCGCGTCCTTGGCTCCACAAACACCCCCGGGACCCCCCCCAAATCCCCCCCAGAGGCACGGGCCAGGGACAGCCCCACGCGGGGGCGAGGACGGCAGCAGCCGGGGCTGCGCGGGGAGCGGGGGCGGCAGGAGGACGCGGGGTAAAAACAACGGGGTACGAACCCACCGCGGGACTGGGGGGGGGCTGCACCCCCTCGGGGCTCCCCAGTTTGCTGCTGGTGATGGCTGGGGCCTCAGAGGACGGTGCTGAGCGTCTCTTCCTCGCCCTCCTCCTCCTCCTCCTCGGGGCGGGGCGGTTGGCAGGGCAGCGCCCGCAGGTACTCGAGGTGCAGCCGGGTCTCGGCGCGGCTCCTCCGCACGTAGCGGCCCACGTAGAGCAGCAGGGCGCCCAGCCACGCGCCCACGGCCGCCAGCACCGCCGCGTCCGGCGCCCGCCCCCCGCCCCCCGCCAGCGTCTCGTTGCGGCCGCCGGCGGGGGGAAGCCCCGGGGGGGGCCCCGGCGGGCACCGGTAGCCCCGGGGGCAGGCGGGCAGCCCCAGCGCCAGCAGCAGCAGCCAGGCTGCCCGCATCGCGCTGCGCTGGAGGCGGGGGGGCCGCGCGTCCCCCCCCTTCCTTCGGCCAGATGCACCGTTTCGTGGCGGGGGGGGGGCAGCGGGGCGCCTCGGTTCCGCTCCCAGCACGGGGCAGGGGTGATGCCTGAACCCACTTCTGCCCCCCAGTTCACAGCCCTGTCCCCTCCCAGCACCCCAAGGTCGCCCCCCGTTCCCCACGCTGCCTGAGCAGCGAATGCACTGGGAGCACACTGGTTTTTACTGGTGTTGGGAACCCAGAACAGGAATGGGGGGGCAATCTCCAGAGAAATGGGGCTCGCACCAGTCCAGCGCCGGGACTGGGAGCGGCGACACCCGCCCAGGCCGACAGACAGCTCGGCGGCAGCGTCCCGCTGCGCTCCCATTGCGTGTGCCGAGCGCGGACGGTCTCGGCCACCCCCAACGCCAGTCCCTGGAACCCACCCCACGCTGGGCAAGGGGTCTCTTTCGGGGTGACCGTGACGGGGGGACTCATCCGCTGCACGCTCCCTCCTCGTGCCGCTGCGCCAGCGTCCGCCGCGCCATCTCCAAGGCCCCCTCCCGCGTGCGGTTGCCTCCGATGAAGCCGCTGGCGTGTACGAAGACGCAGCCGGGGATGCCGGCGAGCTGGGACAGCGCCTCGTCCCGGACGCCTCGCCAGGGCTCGGGGAGAGGGAGGCTGCGGGGCGGGGAGGGGGAGGCGGCGGGTGAAAACCTGCCCCCGGGGTGGGGGGCACGCCGCCGCGGCGGGGGGGGACGCGGTTCTCACCGGCTCTGGAAGGTGTGCGGCCCCGCCGGGACGCTCTGCACCCGCCACTGCCCGCCGCGGTCGGGGAAAAGCACCAGCTGGAGGGGCCGGGGCAGCGCCAGCTCCCGCTCCAGGCGGAAGACGTGCTCCTTCCAGGGGCAGCCGCCCTGCGGGAGCTCCAGCACCGCCCCGCTCGCGTCCACCTGGGTGCGGGGGGACGCGCTGGGCACGCGGGGTCCTGCCCACGCAGCCCCCGCGCCGCCCCGTGCCTCAGTTTCCCCGCGCGCATCCGCGGCCAGCTGCCCTGCCCGGCCCGCGCGGGGAGCTCTGGGGGTGCGCGAGTGCGCGGGGGACACTGGGGTGCGCAGGGGGATGTGGGGGCGCAGGGGGATATTCGGGTGCAGGTGGGGCACGGGTAGGGATACGGGCTGTGGGGTACCCGGTCACGCGGGGGGATGCGGGGAGCAGAAGGGGGGGCACACGGCCGTGCGTAGGGATACGGGGTGCAAACGGCACCCTGGGCCGCGCAGGGAGGTTTACGGCGAGGGAGTCTGGCCTCTTCTCACCCCGGTGCTCCCCCCAAAACGTTCAGACCCCCCCTGAGAACCGGTGGGTACCTCAAAGCGCCGCCGGACGGCCTCCTCCACCAGCGCCCGCGCGGGCAGCCAGGCGCGGTGGTAGTAGTCGAGCCGGTCCATGAATTCGCTCCCGACCAGCTCCATCGCCCGCTTGAACCCCGCCTGGGGACGCAGAGGAGGGTCAGCGGCGGCCCCGGCCCTACGCTGTCCCCCCCCCCACCACGTTCTCCCCCTCCCCACCTCGGTGTCCTGGTCGGGGTCGTTCCAGCGAGGGTTCAGGTGGCCCACGCGGGCGCTGAGGGTGGTGGTGAGGGCGTAGCGGGGCTCCCCCTCCGCCTGCGCGATGCCGTTGTCGATGGCATCGATCTCCTCCACAAAGTTCTCGTACAGCTGGGGACGGAGCAGGGGACAGCGGGGGTCAGCCCAGGCCGCAGGCCAACGGCGCACCAGTAGCTGGAACAAACTGGTCTCCCTCTTTTACAGGGTCCGCACTTCCGTGGGGTGACCCCTGCCCAAGGAGAAGCCCTGGGGAAAGCTGAGCTGCGCTGGTGGGGTTACAGCCTCCTCCCAGTTCCCCCAGTACCTTATCGTAGAGCGCCGTCACGACGGGGCCGTCCTCCGGCTGCCCTAGGAGCCCCGCGAGGATCTGGGAGCCGAAGTGGCAGTAAACCAAGCCGGCGCTGCTCAGCTTCGTGGTCCAGGGCTTGTCGGGCCGGAGGCTCCGCATGGACTGCGTGAAGGATCTGCAGGGCCGCGGGGTCAGCCCCGAGGGACCCCCGGCCTCTGGGGGACCCCGGCGGCGGTGTGGGGCTGTGGGGGGGCCTCACCTCTGGTGATGGTCGTAGCGGTGTCGCTCGGGGTCGTACTCGCCCCCTACGTCCACCACCACGTCGCACTGGGCCAGGCGCTGGGGGTCCCGGGTGCGCACCACCTCCGCGTCCTGCCGAGGTGGGGGAGTGAGGGCGGGGAGGCAGGGTGGTCCCCCCAGGAGCGACCGGGGACCCCCTGAGAGCTGCCCCTGGGGAGACCGGGGACCCTGAGGAGGGACTGAGAATTTAAGCATGGCCCCCAGGCGACTACGGACCCCAAAGGGCAACTGGGGACCTAAGGGTGGCCCCTGGGTGGCACCAGGGACTCCCAAGTGATTCTGGGGACCCCAAAAACGGCCCGCAGGTACAACTACGGACCCCAGAGAGGGACTGGGAACCTAGGGATGGCCTCTGGGTGGGACTGGGAGCGCGAGGGGCAACTGGGGACCTAAGGGTGGCCCCCGGGAACCCCAGATGGGTCTGGGGGCCCGAAAAATGGCCCGCAGATACAACCAGGGACCCCAAGGAGGGGCTGGGGACCTAAGGGTGGCCCCTGGGTGTAACCGGGAACCCCGAGAGCTGCCCCCGGTAACGGGGGACCCCGAAAGGGGACGGGGCGTCTACGGGCGGCCCCGAGGAAGGACCTGAGGGCGGGCAGGGGCCGGGGCACTGCCCGGTGCCCCTGTCCCGTTGCAGGGGTCCCGGGAGGGGGCCGGCCCGGTTGCAAGGGAGGGCCCGAGGAAGCCGCAGCGCCGGTCCCGCCGCACGGTGCCCCGGGCCGTACCCGGAAGCGGGGCAGGAGGCGCAGCAGGTAGCACGCCAGCACCTCGTCGCAGTGGAACGTGCCGTCGTGGGTGCCGATTCGCGGGGCGGGCTCGGGCCGCGGCCGCTTGGACCCGACCCCCGCGCCGGTCCCGGCGCTCACGGCGGCGGCCATGAGGCGGGCGGCGCGCAGGGCGCTCCGCATCGCACCGCGCATGCGCAGCCTGGGCGCCACCGTACCGCGCATGCGCGGCGTCCTCTCCCCGACGCTTCCCTACTGCGCATGCACCAGCATCTCCCGCCCACCTGTCTGGTGTACAGGCGGCGCATACGCCCGCCCCGCCCGAACCCTCCCCGCCGCTTTGCGCATGCGTCGACACCGCCCGGACCGCGCACGCTTGCCCCGCGCATGCGCCAGCCGCGCCCGGCTTCCACGCCTCCGCCCCGCCCAGTCCCCGCCCTTCTGCCCTGCGCATGCGCCAGTTCACCGTGGGCCCCGCCCCTTCACCGCGTGCTTGCGCCACCTCACCCCCCCCCCCCTCCAGGCACACGCCTCGGTGTGATTGCGCATGCGCCGCCTCACCCCGCCCGGCCCCGCCCGGCCGCGACTGCGCATGCGCTCTGCGGAGAGCCGTGGGGGGCGGAGCCGAGGCGGAGCTTCCTGGGGAGCGCGCCCCCGGTGCGGGGGTGGTACGTGCACGAGCACGCGTATGGACACGGGCACGGGCACGGGCACGGGCCAGGGCCAGGGCCACGGGCACGGGCACGGGCACAGCCTCCTACGTGGGCCCTCGTACAGGGCCTGCCCAGCCCACACGCCCCCCCCCCCCCCCCCCGCCCCCCCGCACAGCCACCCACGGTCCCGCGCAGCCCACGCGGGGACACACGGACACGTGCACACCCCCCCCCCCCCCCCAAAAAAAAAAGCAAAACCAGCCCTCGCGCTGTTCCCAAGCGAGAGTTTTATTTGCAGCACCCTTCAGCGAGCCGGGCTCTTCCCGGGGGGCCCAGGGGCCTCCCTGCTCCCACCCCCCCCCCGCCCCCCCCACCCCTGGGGGCTGCTCCCCCGGGGGCGCCGAGGGGGGACGGGGGGGCACGGGGCACCCCGAGGTGGCTACCGCCACGCCCTCAGGGGCTGCGGGGCAGCCACGCGCATGGCGGGGGTCCCGCCTCGAGGGTCCGGCTCCGGGAGCATGGTGTCGCCCCCCCCGAAACCAGGCAGTAGTGTTGGGAACGCAAACCACAGCTCCTCCGGCTGCCTCCTCCGCGGGCCGAGGACAAATTCCCCCTCTCGGAGCTGGCACCGACGGCTCCGGCCCCGCAGCGGCTCAGGGGAGTGGTTTTAGCGGGTCGCTCGTGTGGGGACACAGCCCACGGCATTTTCTGGCAGGGATGGGGGGTGCGCGACTCAATTGGGAGCCCCCTTTTTTGAAACGGGAGGTGCGAGCACTGCAGATTTTAGGAGGGAGCAGAGGACGGTGCTGACGGCTCCGCGACACCGTGAGTCCGTCTCCCCGCACAAAAACACCCCAGCGCTGCTCCTCCAAGCAGCCCGATTTTTTGGGTCAAGAAAAAAGTGATTTGAGGCAGCCCAGCCTCAAAATATCCATAAAGGGATAAGTCAGCTCTCGCAGAGGGCAGGGAAGCGGAAAAACTGCTCGTGGAGTCGGGGGAACCCGCATGGGTCTGGGTCTGTCGCTGCTCGGCAGCGAGCAAACGTCAGCCGCCGTGGATGAGAAGCCGAAGCGGGACCTCCAGTAGTGTGAAACCGAACCGTCTCTGTACAAAACTCCTGCCCAGGGTCACCTCCGTCCGCTCGCTGCCTCGGGAAAGCCGGGCTGACTTATCCCTTCGCCGGTGGGTGCTCAGCCCCACGGCCGGAGTCAGGATATCTCGTTGCCGAAGACCTCGAGCACCAGCGGCGTGAGCTGCATGCTGTGCTCGGGCTGGAAGGAGAGGCAGCGGTACTGCTTGGAGTGCTCCTCGTTCAGGCTCCGCAGGTCGGCCAGTTTCTGGATCATCTTGGCGTAGAGCAGGCGGCTGCCGGGAGGAGGGTGCCGGCAGCGGATGTAGGTCTGGAGGATCTCGGAGAGGCGATCCTGGAGGGATTCCACCAGCGAGGTGTCCTGCACACCTGGGCGATCTAGGAAACACCACCAAAGCAGGGTCATTCCCTTCCCTTTTCCCAGACGGCCGCGATGGAGAGGCAGGGAAAGGTGACATTTTTGGCGATGAGGGCCTTAACGCAGCCAAAATTTGGCCGGTTAGTGACCGTGGGAGACGAGCGGCCTCCTACCTGGGGACAGGATGCAGATGGCCATGAGGAGCACGTGCTCTTCTTCGTGAAGGTTCAGCTTCTTCAAGCCAACCTGGAATTTCACCAGCGGCTCGAGCAGGTCCATGCTGTGGCCAGCTGGGAAGAGAAAAGGACCTTTAGCACAGCCCGCTCCGGAACACGATCTCCCGGAGCGGCGGGATGAGCGTGGAGCTCGGCAGCTCCTCCTTCAGCGCAGCAGAGAGCCAGGACAGTGGAAGAAAACTTTTAATACGGCTCAAAACACGTCGGTTTTTAAACTGTTCTGTTCTCCCCAGCCGTTTCTCTAAAGCAGGAGATCGTGGGGCAGATTTTGCTGCGGAAATCCATAACGACACTGAACCTGCAGCCGCTTTGCCTCCTTATCACCGCTTCCACGCTGCCCCGTGTCCTGCGCAAGCGTCGCAAACCCCGCCTCGTGTGCCCTGTGCCTGGTCCCAGCACGCCGCTCGCTCTGCCTGCTTTCCCGGGATCTCTGCCCTTGCACCCAGGATCCCAGCCTCCCCGGGATACTCTGCGGCTCTTCCAAGCGCAGGGAGAGATTTTAGGTCCGTATATACGATCTGCACACCCTGTCCTCTGTGCGGGTCCTCAAATCCTAGGGCAGGGGAGGTTCAGGGCAGGATTCACCACCTTTCCTAGCGGAAGGGCTTCCTGGCTGCAGGGATGCGGCAGTGGGAAGGCACGGCGGCTTTCCAGCCGGAGCAAACCAAACCCAGCCCCCATTGCAGGGCAGAGGGGCTGGAAACAGCTCTGGAAACAGCCGCGCTCCGCCTTTGCTTTTCCTCAGGAGCTAACGGCTCTTTCCAGCCATCCGGCCTCGCAGCGCGAGGCTTGGGAGCCGAGCAGAGCGCGGCTGATGCCGGGACGGGGGTCTCAGCCCAGCCGTGGCGCTGCCGAGCTGCCGGCAGCCTGCCAGCACATCGCTGCTTCCAGACTACTCGGTGTGGGATTTTTGCACCGCAATTTAAGGGCGGGAGGACGTTTCTTAGCCTGCAGCCAGCGGGAGAGCGTCCGGCAGCCTTTACCTTGGGTGACGTCGCTGATCCTGTACTTGAAGTCGTTGCTGCCGCAGGTCCACGTCATGTCCTCGAGGGTGAAGGACTGGTTCGAGCGCAGCATGATCACCTCGATGGCGCTGGATTTCAGCAGGGCGATCTGGTCCTCTGCTGCCAGGTCCCTGGGCGGGGGGAAGAGGGTGACGTGAGACCTGTCCGGTGAGCCCACGCCGCCCACGTGCCAGGTTCTCCATCGGTAACCCGGTTCCCTTTGCTGGGGCCGCCCCAGCTTCTCCCTCATCCCGGTTTCTGTGTAATTAAGCAGCGGATATTTCTGCAGCTACATTTATTGGGCACCAGGCCTGGAGTTAAACAGGACCTGAGGTTCTTCACAAACCAGGATGGGCCCGCTCACGTGGCCTCGTGCGTCTTTCTTAGGAGCTAAAGCATTTTGCTTACAGAGTCTGGGTGAATCAGGGTAAAACAGGAGAGGAGTAACCCCGGGAAGGAGGAGAGACAGAAAACGTGAAAGCAGGAACAGACCTGGGAAGGGAACAGAGCCTGAGGGACAGCTGTGAGGAGGAAACAGAGAAACATGACCTGGCTGTGAAGGGTAGGACAGGATTCCTGAGAGTGGAAAACCCCCACAGAGATGGGATCTGGGAGCAAAGGTCTCACCTGAATCCCGGGATCATTTTGGCAAAGCCGATCACCTTCTGTATGCTGTAGCTGACCAGGTCGGCCAAGTGCGGGAGCATGGAGAGGTGGGAGAAGTCGATGTTCATGGAGGAGCTCTCGTCGTTCTCCTCCGAGAGGACCAGGTTCGAAAACATCTGGGGCTCCACAGAATCTGGAGAGAGGGAGCCGGTCAGAGGGAACCTCGGTTGTAGGGAAGACGTTACGGGGGAGGAGAACGATGCCAGCCAGCAGCGGGGACGGCATCCGTCCTGCCAGGAGGGCTTTGCGTTGCGTTTAGGACACGAGGAACGGGGCTGGCAGAGCGGTCAATCGCTGGCTGCCAACAGCGTGGAGATTTTTGCACTGGGGCCGTTAACTCCTCTCCTGTGCCGTGGGCAAGCCTAACCGCAGCGGGAGCAGCGCGGATGCAGGCCAGCGCTCGTGTTCACACACCCTCGAGGGCTCAGACACACACAGGTCGGCAGGGCCGTGATCCAGCCAAGCACTTTACGCTTTGTGCTCCCAAAAAGCCTTCGCAACGCCCCTGGGAGGGTCTTACAGTTAAATGAGCTCCCCAGAAGAGGTTAAAACAAGGGTCTGAGTGGCCAGACTTAGGTAAAGCCGCGGGAATTCTACCCCTGGCGCCTACAGCGAGGCGAGCGTGGTACCTGGGAACGTGTTGAAGGCATCAGAGCCAAAGAGGTCGGTGGAGTCCTCCGACGACAAGTCCTGGGTGAGGATGGAGGAGGACCTCGCCGCCACCCTGCTGCTGGGGTTGCTTCTCACGGGGGGCTGGAAGAGAGAGCAAGATGTGAGGAACGGGGCTGGGAGAGCGATTTGGTGGCGGTTGTTTGCCTGCTGCCAACAGCAGCAAGGTTTTTACATGGGGATTTTTAACTCCTCTAGTGAGAGGTCGTGGGATGAAATGGGCAGGAACCGCTTGGTCTTGTGCGTGGGAGTCGGGGCTGGTGTGCCCCGGACATACCCGAAACTTGGTGAAGTCGGCGTAGGTGGGGTCATAGGTTTTGCGATGAGCCTCGAGGAGGATGTCGATGACTTTCTGCTGCTCCTCCGAGAGTTTGGGCTTCAGGCTCTCCTTGAGCGCTTCCTCCTCCTTACGCTTCAGTATCATCTCCCGCTTCCTCTGAACCTCCTCATCCGTCAGGATGACTGCGGGGACAGGGAGAGCGTCAGAAATGGGGACTGAAGCAACCCCGGGCCACCACAGCCAGCATCTCCATCACCTTGCTGATCAGTTATTAAACCTGCGTCAACCCCGTCCGGCTCCCGTCCTCGGCTGCCGGGTCACGCGTTCCCGCTACAGGACCGGCACAGTTTACAGCCCACTCGGGTGCAATAAGGTCACGTCAGTGCTGCCACACGTCCGCTCCGCACTGCGACCTCGCTGTGTGCTCTGCGCTTTCAGGTGAAAGAAATCTTGATCCTGCGAGACTCGGGCCAGCGGGTTCACCTCGCTTCAGCGCCGCTGTCAGCGCCCGACAACAGAGGGAGCCCGGCGAGGCATCGCTCAGCCTCCGCGTCCGGAGGATAGCCTGGGTATCCGGCACCGCAAGTATTTTTAAGCTACGGGGACGTATAAACGTACTCCTCCTGCCAGGGCTGGGTGTTTAGGGGTGACAGCCTGCAGCAGCAGCCAAAGCTTGGACTCAGAGGCAATGTGCGAGGCTTCTCCCATTTATTTAGGGAAGGGGAGCACCCACAGGTGATTTGTGGCTCAAATCTTACCGTTATAAAAACAGCTTAAAGACCTGAATAGCCTCACGGGGCTGAAAGAGAAGAAAAGCAACTGGGAGCTGCAATCATCTCTCGGGGTAGCAACCTCCCATCCCACAGCCAAGCCACATGATCGCAAGAGCGCTCGTTAATACACATCCACCAGCGGGTCCTAAAAATAGCAAAGCCCGTTCCTCAAGATGTTATTAGCCCTTTAAGCGGTCATTAAAAAAACAAAACCAAACCCCAAGCACGTTATCTGATGACAAGGCGGCTTTCTGACCGCCTTGGGTTGCAGGGAGACTCGACGCTGGGCGAGTCGAGGTGGAATTTGGGACGGGAGGTTGGCGAAGGGCAGCGGGCGCCTCGGCCGCAGGGCTCGAGGCGAGGAAGTGTTTGCAGCCCCTGCTCCCTTCTGCCACCTTTAGCCGGCGGCGTTTTTCCAGCACATTTTCAAATTTGCACAATCTCAGAGGAGACTTGGTCTCAGAGGCATGGGAACGACCGGCGCAGGCCGAAAGGGCGCTCCCATGATTGGCACGTTACGGCCAGCTCTGCGGGGACAGCACGACTCCTCGGGGAGAAAAATCAGGATTTTGCCATCTCCCATCCTGGTTCTTATTACAAAAGCATCAGATCCATCTGGGCTGTGTGTGCAAGAAGGAAAGCTGTTCACGGATGAGGCAGATCTGTGGGGAAAGAGCCACGTGGGGCTGGGCATGAGGATGGGGCACAGAGCCGAGGGGCTGGGCTGTGGTCACGGCGTTCAAAGTCTTTGCCGGCGTGGTCCGTCCTGAGCGTCGGGGCTTTGGAAGGGATTGCTGCAGGTGTCTACACCAAGAGAATCTTGGATCCTGCGAGTGAATCAATTCGAAATTAGGAAGCGTCTGCAGAGCGGATTGGAAAGAAAAGGATGTTTCTGTGTTGGGACAAGACTGGAAGGGAAATCTGCTTGGATTTCCCCACCCATCTTTAGGAAATCCAGCCCTCAAACAGATTCGAAACAGCGAGGTGGCAGCTTTTCTCACTCTGGTAGGAGCTGAAAAGCAAAAGCATTTCGCAAAGCATCGCTTCGGCGGGGGAACAAACACTGGTGAGGTTTGCACTCCCTGCTACAACCCCCTAGGGCAGGCACGTTCCCCTGCACAGCGTCTACGCAACAAAGCATCCCGGTTCCCAGTACATCGCAGGGCTGCCGGCCGCACCAAGGCTCGGCAGAGCACGGCCTGGTCCTGCGTTTGGTGTTTTAACGCTCTGATAGGACTTGCTGAAGCCCACAGGAGATTAAAACCCAAAGGAAGCCCCACAGGTGTTTAGAAAAATCAGATACAGGGGAATCGCGATTCCCTTCCCGCTCATCTGGTGTTGCGAAGGCCAGGGCCGTGACACAGCGGTACTCGTGCAAGCCACGACATGGCCCGGCATCGGGACTGCGGGCTGAGAGCCACCCCCGGGCGGTTCTGGTGAAACCCTTCCCGGTGATGCCGGGGAACAGCGAGGAACGCACCTCGCTTGGCCGTGCCAGAGGAACGGCTTTTCGGTAGGACTGGGGTAACGTGGAGGAGGGATGTCAGCGCAGCGACTTGCTTGCTTTATGAAGTCCTGGGGAAAAGGACTCGACCCTCGTTTGTACTCGCAGAAGGATGGATCCTGCCCGCCGCGCCCCTGCCCGCCCTGAGGGGGAACACGGGACGGGGAAGCGGCTCAACGCCTGCACCTTCCATATCCGATTACTTTCCAAACGCTGAGCCGGAGATGTCCAGCCACAGACTCCTGGCACGACCGGTGACGTGGCTGAGCGCTTGCGGGCTGCCCTGACCCAAAATCCATGCGGAGGCTGAGAGATAACATCCGCCCGTCGCTTCCCGACCACACGCTGGCTCTCTGCGAGACACCGCCGGGGCAGCAGGGAACGCCACGGCCGACACCGAGGCGAGCACTGAGGTTACCGAGCACACAAGGGTACAGCCGGCGGGGCCAGGAGACAGCCCCGCAACCTCGGCCAAAACCAGGGGCTGGGAAACACTGGAGGACGACGAGGAGCAGCATGAAAGCAGCCTTGCTCTGTCAGGCGAGGAAAGAGCCGCCAAACAGAAAGCAAAAATTAAAGTTTAGGAAACATCAGGCATCAAACGTGTTCAGTGGATGGAGTTTGAGCTTGAATGGTGGGTGCTTCAGCCTACTGGAGCTGGGGACAAAATCCAGCCGCAGGGGTGCAGGGGGAACAACCAGCCTGGCACGGCTGTCGTGATGGGAGTGGCATTTGGGATCTTGCTGGGACAGCGGCGGCGAGAAGCTGAAGCCGACAGCCTGTGCTCGGCAAGAGAGCTGCGGAAATATCAGCAGCTGCGGGGCAGTTCATAGTTAGGCGAGGGCTGAGCAGCAGGAGCAGCAGTTTAACACGCCATAGGGACAAGGAGCACGTACTGAGACCGGGAATCATCCCCTGAGCAGCCCCGCAGGGGCTGCAGCCACGCTGCACTGCCAAGGATGCCCAGGATCGCCCTGCACCGGTTCCGCAGTAAATACCCGGGATGCAGCCTTCCCAGCGGCGCCCGCCGCGCACGCTTTGGAGCCAGGGAGCGAAGTCATAGAATCATAGAATGGTTAGAGTTGGAAGGGACCTTCAACGGTCATCTAGTCCAACCCCCCTGCCAGGAGCAGGGACATCCCTGACCAGATCAGGTTGCTCAGAGCCTCATCCAGCCTGGCCTTGAACGTTTCCAGAGATGGGGACTCCACCACCTTTCTGGGCAACCTGTTCCAGTGCTCTACAACTCTCATTGTAAAAAATTTTTTTCTCATATCTAATCTAAACCTACCTCCTTCTAATTTAAACCCATTACCCCTTGTTCTATCACAACAGGCCCTACTGAACAGCTTCTCCCCATCTTTCCTGTAGGCCCCCTTGAGGTACTGGAAGACCGCTCTCAGGTCTCCCCGGAGCCTCCTCTTCTCCAGGCTGAACAGCCCCAACTCTCTCAGCCTGTCCTCATAGGAGAGGTGCTCCAGCCCTCTGATCATCTTTGTGGCCTCCTCTGGACCCTTTCCAACTGGTCCATGTCTTTCTTGTGTTGGGGGCTCCAGAACTGGACACGGTACTCCAGGTGGGGTCTCACCAGGGCAGAGCAGAGGGGCAGAATCACCTCCCTCGACCGGCTGGCCACGCTCCTCTTGATGCAGCCCAGGATGCGGTTGGCCTTCTGGGCCGCAAGTCGAATTCATCCCCCACGCTGCTCAGGAACACAAACACTGCCATGGTGGGAGCGGGGCAAACGGGGTGCTACGGGCTGGCCGGACGGCGTGCGTCTCCTCCAGCACGTGGGTTTGTGTGGAAACCAGAGAGGAGGAGAGCTTGCAGCAACGGGCAAGCAGCAGCCATTTAAATCACAGGTCCCCGACCCGCGCCGGGGCAAATCGGAGCGGTGACAGCAGTTGCAAGGCCCCCGGCTGCTGCTCTCCCCCGAAAAGGAGGTCGCGTCCCTGCGATGCAGCTGAGAGCTGGCCAACCGAAGCGATGCTCGCACAGATTTCGGAGAGGGCTGTCCGGACGCTCAGCGCCTGCCAGTTTCCAAGCCTGCTCTAGTGACAGAGGACGCTGGATGTTTAGAGTGCGTGCTTCTGAACCCATGGGGAGCAGAGACGCTTCCCGGCCAGCCTGTGAATCACCGGCCGCTGCCAAGTGACGTTTTCCTGGACGGTCGCAACTCTTCCCTCTGTCTCGTGCTCCCGCTTCGCCTCTCGGCCAACCTCCGGCATCAGTGCGGGTCCCAGAGGCCGGCGTTGCACAACGCTGCCGTGGAGCGGCTCCCGGGCCGGGGAATAACACATTCCACGTTTGAGGCAGCAGGGACTTTTTATCACTTTGAGCATCACCGCCTATTCGGGGAAGCGGAGAAGAGCTGGAAATGCCGCCTCCCTCCGCGCTCACCCTCATCCCGTGGTCCCACCCTAAACAATCGTAACCCTGCCTGCTCTCCCGAGCATCTCTGCTCCTCTCCTGACCAATTTGGGAAATTCCCCTCTTTCTGCACGACCTCCTTCCAGTTTCTTTTCCTCTCCCTGGCTCAGAGATGATGGTCCGTTTCTTTTTTCCTCCTCCCCTTTGGGGATTTTCGGCACTGAGATCATAAATGGAGCCTCATGGTGAGGATGCTGAGCATCAGCTGCTCGTGAGCACAACCAGCTCCGCGCAAGCCTTTTCCTTGGAAAAGGAGAGAGAAGATCCATGAGGCGCTGACCCCAGGCGAGCTGTACTTTGCTGCAGATCAGGGGATATCCGAGGACTCAGCTGCCGAGGGACAGGACGTGGCTGGGGACCCAAGGAGATTCACTGATCGGGACACGAAGCACAAAACAATTCCCCAGCAGCAGACAAGGTGGCAAGGAGAGAACAAATCCATCCAATGCCGTCTCCCACTGCAGCCCCGGGGAGCCCGCGGGTCCCTCCGGCCGCTCAATTTGGTGATGCATAATTTATCCTCCGGCTTTGCCGCCGCGCCTTTAGACCGTGCAGGACAGACGAGCGGTCCCCGATCTCTGCGTGAACACGCGGCAAACACCGGGGAGTGTTACAGGCCGGGGCAGAAGGGGCAGAGACGCTGAGAAGTGCATCACCCAAAGGTTACGGCAGCTGCGCACACCGGGTCCATCTGACGCCCGGTGCTTTGGCCGTCACGGCCCCGAGGGATGGATGTCCCTTCCTGAGCTCCAGGCAGTTGGCAAAAGACAATTTTGCAGAGCAGAATGGGGAACTTCAGCATTTTGCCACCCAAAACCAGTGCCAAAGCAGGCGGGATAGTCCAGCAACAAACCCTTCACCCCGCTAAGCATCATCCTAGGAAAAACCAGCGGCAAGCAGACAGCGCAAAGCTGGAGACCTGACCCTTGGAGCCACCCAAAGGGAAATCACTCCCGAGAGCGGCGGAAGGAGCATTCCCAAACGCCACGGCTCGGGTTGCGAGGTGGATTTCGCCTCTGCCGATCGCCAGCCCCGCAAGCTTGCCCTGCGCTTCACCCTGTGCCGATAAGACAGGCGGAAAAACCACAAATATTTGCTAACGTTGGCTGCGGACAGCTCAGGGTGAAGCCAGGCGTTGCGGCGGGGCTATAAATCCTGCTCCAGCCTCACGGCCGTAACCTCGGCTGCCCTCCAGCTTCCACCTCCTCCTCTCCTCATGGGACAGTGGCCGCCCCGACGCTGTCCCCAGCTCCCCGGGGAGCGCCGGTGGCTGAGACTTTTGCTCTGTACGAGTTTCAATGCACGCGATCCCTTCCTTGCTGCGCCTCCCCGACAAGCACCGGGCTCCTCCAGCCCATCACCACAGCGTCTGCTTCGCAGGTTCAGCTGCACCCAAACCTGGACCATGCCCCGGGGAAGGGACCCCCGGCACGGCTGCGCTGACGCGGGTCTCAGCCCTGCGTGGTTTGGGCTGGAGGCGATGTCTAAAATCAGCTAGGCCATCCAACCGCCGCACGCTCCAGGGATGGAGAAGGGTCTGCCTGCACCAAATCCCAAAATACGGCTGGCAGGGGTCTGCCCTCTTCCTCCTCCTCCTCTTTGTCCCCATCTCACTCCCTCATTTCTGCTTCGGATCCCATTGGCAGCGGGGTCAAACTGGTCCAGCCTTGCCCATGGGACTCCTCATCACCTTCAACGACAGCCTGGAAAAGGCACAAACCCTCCTCAAGAGCTTCAAAATCTCTGATTCGACCTAAAAATAACGGCGGTGCCTCGTTCCCCTTCATTTAACCAGCAGCAAAGTCCACAGGAAGGCTATTTTTAGTCTCCTTAGGTTAGGATTTGTTAACCCAGTAACAGTTTGCTAACAAGGCCGCTTACACGTTAACTCCTGCGGAGAGCACGCACATCCCCGGGACCCGACCCCGGCTGGGGTGCGAACACCCCGTGCATCGCCGCCGCTGAATTTTCTGCCCTTCCCGAGTAATTAACTGATGCAAGTCAATACATTTCCCTCGTTAGCAACAGCTACGCCACGTGGACCGCACCGACCGGCCACCTCGGGCTCACACGTCCTCATCCTTGCCCAAAACAGGGGTACGTGTGGCGTGTTGTGTGGTCTTTTTCTCCCTCTTTACGGGACACAGCTGCTAGTTTAAAAAAAAAAAAAAAAGATCCACAGATCTTCCTTTATCAGGGATCTCCTCGATCTTTGGGACAACTGGAAATTTCGGCATTTTTTTTCTGCAGACACCTACAAGTTCTGATTTTCTGGAGGACGCAGCCGCTTTGGTGGCAGCCTGCGGCATCGGGCCCTGTTTGCTCTCCACTCGTCACGTAAGGAAACGAGCGCCGCTTCCATTTTCCAAATTTTCAGGCCCATCAATCACTCGGCACGACGTCCTGTTTGCCGTGTCTCCTAGCAGAAGGCTGTTATTTTGGTCTGAACGCTACGCGAACACCAGCCTTCTCCTGAAGACTTAGGACGTGGAAAGCATGTGTACGTAGGAGGAAGTGTGTCAAACAGATTTTATTTTTAAAAGCTGCTTATCTATAAATATAGCTGAAGAAAATAAATATTTGGACAACATTAGTGTGTTTGGACTGCGTTAAAAACTGCTCTGCTCCCCTCTGCTATTTACTCAAGTCTCCACTGCGCACGTGGCTGGATGGACGGACCCACATTGCGACAATCAGGGCCCTCAAAAAAAAAACAACCAACAACCCCCAAAAAAGCACGAGAGGTGTCGCAGAGCCAAACGTAAGGCTGTTCCACGCTAATGGAAACTATTGGAGCTTGTTCGACTCTCCCTGTCTGGACGCAGCGAGGAGCACGGAAAAGCAAGTGCAAGGTCCTACACGTGGGTGGGGGCAATCCCAGGGACAAATGCAGGCTGGGGCATGAGGGATGGAGAGCAGCCCTGAGGAGAAGGACTTGGGAGTGATGGTGGATGAGAAGCTCAACATGAGCTGGCAATGGGTGCTTGCGGCCCAGAAGGCCAACTGCATCCTGGGCTGCATCCCCAGCAGCGTGGCCAGCAGGTCGAGGGAGAGGATTCTGCCCCTCTGCTCCGCTCTGGTGAGACCCCCCTGCAGCACCGCGTCCAGCTCTGGAGCCCCCAACATCAGAAAGACATGGACCAGTTGGAGAGGGTCCAGAGGAGGCCACGCAGATGCTGAGAGGGCTGGAGCAGCTCTGCTGTGAGGCCAGGCTGGGAGAGCTGGGGCTGCTCAGCCTGGAGCAGAGGAGGCTCCGGGGAGACCTGAGAGCGGCCTCCCAGTGCCTAAAGGGGGCTGCAGGAAAGGTGGGGAGAGACTCTTCAGCAGGGCCTGCTGGGACAGGATGAGCGGTGATGGTTTTAAACCAAAAGAGGGGAGATTCAGACCGGGTATAAGAAATGTTTTACACTGAGGGTGGTGGAGTACTGGCCCAGGCTGCCCAGAGAGGCGGTGGATGCCCCATCCCTGGAAACATTCCAGGCCAGGTTGGATGGGGCTCTGAGCAACCTGATCGGGTTGGAGATGTCTCTGCTCCATGCAGGGGGGTTGGACTGGGTGGGCTTTAGTGGCCCCTTCCACCCTACCGAGTCTATGAAAGTGTGTTGGAGAAGACGGTGACTTTGCGCAGGCAGGGCTGGAGTAAGCTCAGCGTAACTGGGAGGTAATCGGAAACAGCCCCGGACGCTCTCACCAAGCTGATGTCCCCCAGGAGCCAGCAAAGGCGACTTGGCTCGGATAAAAGTGACTCCCTAGAACGCTAACCACCACAGGAACAGGCTCAATCATTAAAAGAGCCGCTCTCAATCATTACCCACCACGCTCCCTGCCCTTTGCATCCTCTGCGGATCCTTGTAGGGCTCTCCGGTTTCACGCTCGCGCGCCGACCTCCCGCACCGCCCGTTCATTGAGAAGGAAAAGGCCATCACGGCACGAAGCCGGGCCGTTCCCCACGGGAGGTGCAGCCGCCTACTCACACTCTTTCATCATGCCGATGTCCACGCAGCGCTTCAGCCGACAGGCCTGGCAGTGCCGCCGGTTGTCCTTGGTGATTTTGCAGTCACCGTTGAAGGGACAGGTGAACATCGCTTTCCTCTTCATACTTCTCCTGGAGAGGAACAGAGAAAAAAACACCTTATTTTGGGTCAAATCAACACCGTTTTGACTGTGCAGGAGGCTGCTCCAAACATTGGGAGGAGGTGCAAGCACAAATCCAAATTGCTCAGAGGGTGCTGGAAACATCTCTGGCCTGACTCTGTTCAGCTCCACTGGTCGTTCAAGAAGACCAGGATGGAGGAGCTGTGTCTGCTTTGGTGCATCTACGGGTCTGATCTTAGAGGCTCGGGCAGCGCTGGACAGCATGGAAAAGAAGAAGTTCTTACAAGGACACAGCCGAGGGGTTCAACCACAGGTTAAGCAGCTTTCTGGTTTTGAACGGGTATTTTGAAGGGTGGGAGGATTGTAGAGAAACCCCCACCAGCAGCAAAAGAAACCCACGCGGAGGCCGGCATGTACCAAAGCAGAGCATGTTATTAAACATTTACCAGCCTTTAAAGCCCGGCTTTGCTAGAAGAACTGGCTGGAGTGCATGTTTGTGCGTGCAGGAGAAAGAAATCTCACTGCAGGACACAAGAGAAACACCACTTAACATAATAACCCTCTCTTCCACCCAAACCACACCGTGCCACGTTAGTCCGCTGCCGCAATCGTGGCTGTACATCTTCCAAGTACAAAGGGTCAAAGCCAGAGCTCGCGGGGAAAAGTCGCCTTTCTGCTGGGCCATCCTGCGCGACATCCGCTAATGAGACGTTACGGCACCGCCGAGCTGGTCCACGGAGGGACGTTCGGAGACGCCACGTCTTGGCTTTTGGAGAAAGTGCTTATCTCTGGGTTCGTGACTATTTCTAAAGGCGCCGCTGGCTTTACGTGAAGAACGGAGGTAAACCAAGCCCAGGAACGCCTCCGGGCTGGAAAGTCAAAGCAAGGATGCTCGGCGTTAAACGCAGCAGAGGCGCAAGTCAGGTACAGCAGCGAGAAATCTGTCGCCAAATTAACGCTGTGTCTCAGCCCCAGCGTGAAGAATCCGCTAGAAGGAGTCGCTTTCCCCTCCACAAAGTCCTCCCGCGACGCTGAGCTGCGTGCGTGACCCCGCTGCTCCGCAGGCCAGCAGGACGGACGTCCCAGCGGCTGCAGGCCGAGGCGGCGATGGCAGAGGGGCCCCTCCAGCCCAAGAACAGCACCAAGCCTGCGCTTATAGGGTATAAATATAAAATATGTTCTCGGGCTGCGGACCCGAGCAGCACGTAGCGTGCAATTAGAGGCTATTTTAGAAAGGGAGATGTAAACAAAGAGGCTTTACTCTCCCTTCACCTCACAGATGAATAAATGCATTTAGGAAAATTAATGCAGGATGGCAGAGCCCTCCATAACCTGCCTTACGCCAAGAAATTCCTCTTTCACCCAGCAGCTGGCTCTCAGTTTATCGATTTTCTCTGCGCTTTCCCCTTCCACCGAGACCTTTGCTCTCCCAGGAACAGGGACAATGTTGCTCAGCTCAGGGGCAAACCAGGATTTGAAATGGAACACCCCCAAAATTTCCCAGTTTCAGTGAGCGACTCCGTTTTTGAGCATCCAGGGCAGGCAGGCGGCTGATCCTTTCCCCTGCAGCCCGGGGCAAGGCCGGGGAATGCACAAACAAGCCAGAAAAACACGAGGCCCTCGGGCAGGGAAAGATGTCCAGTGCGCGGGGGCAAGGCAACATTATGGTTTTGGTATGAAAATTGCAGTTTGTTCGAATACAGGGTGGCTGGGCACAATCGCCTTCTAAGCAGTCGCTTCTTGGCCCCGAGGGTCCACGGCTCACGGCTACGCGGGGCCCCGCGTTACAGCAGCCGCGCAGAGCGGCGGTCGTCCGCCCCGCCGCAGGAGCTCACGCCGTCCGGCTCCGGTGTATTTTTGTAAAACCCCAGAAGGAGCCGTTTCAAGGCTCATTTAAGATCCACGTCCCAGGCAGGCTGCCGAATGTTAAAAATAACGAGATCCCTCCCTGCGCAAAGCCAGCCTCGCGGGCGAGAGGCGACACGGCGGCGGCCTGCAGCGAGGGAAGCCGGGGTTTGCCTAGCAGGGAGCGACGCGCTTTGAGGCGGCGGTGGGAGGGGAAACGGGGATGGTGGTCCACAATCACCAGCTGCATGCAAATCAAATATTGGAGGGGGAACGGCCGGCGCTCACCGGCGCTCGCGGGGTGCCCATCTCACGGGGGCAGAAGGAGCCCGTTTGTCGTTACGTTGCCCAGCGGATCTGGAGAAGGCTCCAACGGTCCTACCCAGCACGCCGAGGAGAGAGCGAACCCCAGCCCCTCCATGAAACGGCTTTTGGGTGATCAGAAATGTGAAGTTGCGTCAAAGCCGGATGGTGAATTGCAGCCCTGACGGCCCTCACCGGAGGCAGGGCAAAGCCCAGACCAGACCTGCGTCGTGTGGCGGGTACTGGTGCCGTGCTCCGTCCTTCCCCCAGCCAGGACGGTTCTTCGGAGCAACTCATTAGCAAAGTGGGCTTTCGGTACGCGCAGCTCTCACGTTTGCAGAGCCTGTGAAATGCTGCTTCCTTAAAGCCACCCTACTCATAACCAAACCCCGCAGCGGCCTTCCTGGCACGGCCTCTCCGTCACCCGCCACACGGCTAACGGCTGCAGAGTCATTTTGGCACCCGGGCTGCTGCAGAACCACCCCGCGCAGCCATCACAAACCATCCTGGGTAGGACAGTCCCCCGTTTCTCCCCGTTACACCTCCACGCCGACAGCCGAGGCAACGCCGGGAGCAGAGCCGCAGCCCTCTGGCACCCGCCTTGCGTCCACTCGCGTGTTCTCCCCCCAAATCCTGCCAGCTCCATCCCCCACTTCTGACCCCAGGAGCCCTCCAGACAACTGCACCTTGCCCTGCAGTATCTTTAGATATTACTATTTAGATATTGCTAAAGATATTTCTGGGGAAGGAGGAAGAGGGGACGGATTCATTTTAAAAGTTTCGTGTAGGACATGGGGAGGATTACAGGAGTGGGAGACGCAGCGATGCAGACAGGATGGGTGGGGACGTCAGAGGTTTTGAAATAGCCAGAGCCTCTCCACGGAGCTCTGCTATTAACGCCCAGTGTCACAGCACGGGGGGAAAATGACTGCAGAAGAAACCAGACAAACCGTGGGTGCTTTGGCAAAGTCACAGCGGAATAAATCACTCGGGCTTCGCTGCTTTTTCAGAGCTCCTGGGCAAGCAGCAGAGCTCAACCAAAGGCTGCCGTTGCCGTTGGCATCATTAGCAAACAGCAAACTTGGAAGCAAGAGGCCGAAGGTTGCCTCACGCCTGTTTGTGCCCCAGGTTCCGTGCACGTCTGAGCACCCAGAGGTGCCAGTAAATTCCTGACGCCTTTTATAGAGTCATTAAAACCCGGGACCTCCTGGGGGACTTCACTCCGGGGAACCCCGTCACGCAGGTACGTCCCCGAGGCAGGGGAGATCTACCGGGAGGTCCTCCAGCAGCCAGCCCAGCGAGCCAAGGCTCGGGCTGCGTTTTGCTGCGTCCCTCCGCTACCATACAGAAGAACCGGCCCAGGTCCAGCCCCACAGCGGAGAATAACTCGTACCTGCAGCCCGAGCGCGCTCAGAAACAGCTGGGACACCTTGCGGGGTTTTGCTGCTGCGGTTTGATATTCACAGCCGCTCGCCCGCTTTTAGCTCCTTCCAACCTCGGCCACCAGAAATTGATACCCAGGCAGTGAATTTTCAAAGATCCGCTCAGGAAGCACAAGCTGGAAGCTGAAAACCAGCAAACGCCCACAAGCGCAGCCAGTTAGAAAACTCAAGGTGCTGGCGAAGGGATCCAGAGCTGTTCTGGGGGAGTTTTAGGGGTCCGGGCTCTTCCACGGCAGCGCTGCAGAAAGCTCTTAGATACTGCGGCAGCAGCAAGCATTAATTAATTCCGTGATTGAAAACGGCTTGTAAACAAGCCTGCATAAGCAAAAGGGAACACACCAAGACCCAGCACGGGAAGAACGTGCCTGGGAAGCGAGATTTAAAAAGGAGTAAGAGCCTTATATTGAAAACAAAGGTTTTATATGGGGCATGAAGGGCTAGCTGACGATGAGAGCATCTCACGTCGTTAAGATGTCTGCTCAGAAATATTGCCACAGTTGTGTCTCGCACGGTTACAACGCTGGGACAACAGAGATGGGGAAACGCGGCAGCAGGGCTCACGAGAGCCGCATCGCACCCCAAGAAGGGTTCGTCAAGCAGCACCGGCCATTTCAGAGGTCAAAAACCAGAGCAGCGCCTCTGCGGCCACAACGGCGACAGGGAAGGTCAGGGCGCCAGACCAGAGGACGGCACCTGAAAGAAGAGTTACTCATTTAGCGCGGTAATTGAGGAAAATGTTGTCACTCAGGTTGGCCGGGCTTTGAAGCCGCCCCGTTTGAAAACAGACTGCAAGACTGCGGTATGTGAAAAAAACCCCCATCTAGCCCCGAAATTCCTGCGAGGGGAGGAGTTATGACTTCGCTGTGAAAGTTCAAGCTCTGGTTGCCGTAACAGCCCGGCTCGCGGTGTAAAGCTCTGCGCTCCGGTGTTTGCAATCCCACAGCCACCTGTGCCACCATCTCATTACAGCACAAAACACTTGAGCAAGGCTTTTCCCAGCCGGTCCCACGCCAGTCGTTATCTTCCTTCATTTCACCAGCGCTTAGTCATTCTCTCACTCGGTGCAAGCGATCTCAACTCCCACGTGAACGGTTTGGCGCTGTCTGTACGAGAGCATCGCCGCCACAGACGGTGGGGTACAACCGAGCTCGTGAACATCCACAAACCTCAACTCGCCAGACTCTGAGAAGCCAGCAGCTTTCAGAGATGTTTCTGCCATCTGACAGTGGAAAAAAAAGCTTCAAAACAGCTGCACATACGGCCTGCAGCAACTTTAAACCCCCAAGAGCCAGCGGTGTGAGTGAAACTGCCTGATTTTGGAAAGAGCTTGGTGCCCGCTCCAGCAAGTGGGCAGAGGACCCCAAGGCATCTCCACCCAGAAGTGCACAGAGCTTCCGAGCAGACGTTAGAGGCAGCTTGCTTTAAAAAAATAATAAGTTTAGTTTTCCAAGACTGCTCGTTTCAGGTCTGTTTTCCCAGGCGCCATCCACAGCGTGACACAGGCTCTTTCTCCCCTGCCTCCGCGGCACGTGGAGGTTTGCAAAGCTCCCAGACAGACGGAAATCTCTGGCTAAGGGGAAAACAACCCATTTGCCAGTAGCGGGCTGCCACAAGAAGGGAAATAGTTTGCGATCGCTCCCTTATCAAGATTTGCAGGCACATCAGCTGCTGCCTGCAACGCGGGCGCAGGTCCGGCACGGCTGGCTGCAGCCCAGCTTTGCAGGGATGCAGGGAACTGGGAGATCCCTGAGGATCAGACCGCCTGCTCCTCAAGGCTCGCTGGTTACGGCGTAAGATTCCTCCTCCCTGAAGACCCTCACTCACCTGAAGAAGCCCTTGCAGCCTTCACAGGTCATGGCGTTGAAGTGAAAGCCGGTGGCTCTGTCCCCGCAGACGCCGCAGATGCGGGGCACGTTCCTGTCGAACTCGCCGGCTGGCTCGGGAAGCGATGTGCTAGCAGCCACGGTCTCCATGTCTGGGAGAGAAGAGAAAGCCAGGTATTTGTTTTGTAAAGTTGTCACAGCTGTACAAAAAGCAAATTAGATGCAAATAAAGGATTTCTCATTGGCTTCAGCATGATCTGGCAAGAAAAGCGTCCGTGTTCCCTCTGGCTCCACGCGCTACCACCACCAAAAAGCAGGTTGTAGCTGGTTTTTAGTATGCGCACACGTTTGCTCATCTACCCAGTAAAACCAGGACCGATTCCCCCGCTTCCCGTAGCCCCAGCCTTAAACACGCCGCAGAACGTGCTCGTGGTAGTTTGCTGCGCACCAGTGAGAGAACCCCCACAGCCCACCCCAAACCCTGATGGGTTTTTTTCCCCTCACTCCTTGGCGTTCGTTTTCAGAAAGCCTTGACGGGACCAGAATTCACCCAGATCGCTGCTGCAAAACCACAGGGAAAGAGGTCACGCCGCCCGTACGCTGGCGCAGAATTTCCCTTGTGCACAGACAGGAAGCGGCACCGGCACGCTCACGCCAGCTCCCGTAAGTGAGAAAAATCCCAAACATGAGTAAAGTGAGCATTGTTTAGAAAGAAAAAAAAACCCTCAACGGGGACATAAACAAGGCAGGGAGGAAACAGCACTCCTAAGGCAGATCGTTGAGATGAATATTAAAATGGAGCTTTTAATAGACCTTCCCTGGCTTGCAGCAGCCACTGGTGGAAGTCTGCTATCAGAAAAATTGAGTGTCTAAAAGCCCCGGGAAAATAAAGGTTAGAAGTTTTCACGGTGCCAAATCTTGCTAAATGTTTTCTCAAGCGGCACTGCAGACAGTTGCTGCCCAGCTGTGTGTCATCGGCTTTCGAAAGGCTTTTAGCTGGTGCTGCAGTTGTCCCGTGTAAAATATCCTTTACGAGTCGCTCAGGAACTGCAGACAGCGAGTCTGGAGCAACAGCGAGGTCAGAAAAAGGCAAAACAACCCTACAATTTAAGTCTCCCCGTAAGCCTCCCAGGCTGCTGCTGCTCGGTCCCAGTAAAGCCTGGACTCCTCTCGATCCCCTGCCACGCGAGAGCAGCTCCGCAGAGCTCGCGCACGAAGCCCAAAGGCCTTACGGCCGGCAAGCGATGCCCTCGGAGTACCTGTGGGATGCCTAGCTCCAAAGAACTCCAGGAGCTTGGAGTTTTCTCCAATTTTGGTTCCGCCTGTACCTCACGTGAAACCTAGCACCTTTACAGAAGAGTCCTACTCGTCTACGCCACTTGGAGAAAGCTCCCGAGAAAAGACAGACACAACCCCAAGGAGAACGTCCTCCGCGCAGAGGAGGGTTACCTGCGTCTGGAAGATACGCCATGCTCTGCTGGTGCATTTCCCAGGAGCTCTGGAGCTGGGACATGGAGCCACCTGCAATTAAAAAAGAGACAGGACACAGTCCGAGACGGTTTCAAACTGATTGAGATCGATGAGTCAAAGGAGAGCCTGCCAGCACGCCCCGGCCACGGCTCGCTCCGGCCCCTCGGCGAGGCGTGAGCGCCGTGCCCGGGGTGGGGCGATCTCGAAATAGCCTGAAAGCTCGGGTACCACTTGTCTGGCTCCCACACCACCCCCTCGCCGTGGATCCGGGAGGAGATATCGCAATGCCCCCGCCACCCTCCGCGTGCCGGCGGGTTGCTAAGGGAGCCGGAGGAACGCACCAGCGAACACAGCAGCCGCCCTTGGCGAGAGCAAGGGCACAGGAAGGGGAGAAGACAGTGAGAGGTGCTAAGCTCGTTCCTTCCACCTCACTAATATTTTCCTATAAATTTAAATTTCACCCTTCAGCCTGGTGAGCGTGCAGCAGCGTGAGACCTGCCAGCTTGCGTGGGATGGCATAAAGCAGAGCTGAACGCCTGCGATAAACGTGGGTCCTCGCTGGGCAGAGCGTGCGCGCTCAAAGTCGACGGGATCACTGCAGCACCGAGAGCCCAGCACGCGGAGGTGGTTGTTTTTTTTTTCCCCTCCATCCTTGTGTCATTTTGTTCTTTCAGCAGCTCTGCTCGTGGATGGGAAACACCACGCCAGCACCGGGCTCCCACGGCGTCGGGACAGAGCCAGGAAAAGGTTTTATTCAGGGGTTTTGCCTTCCTTGAGGCCTGGCTCATCCCAGGGGGTCACCCCAACTGTGCCCCACATGAACTCACGGCCCTGAATGACGAAGGTGCCCCAATGTAGGTGAACGGCCAAGAGCAGCTCTTGGGGATCTTGCCCCGGGAAAACAGCGCACGGTGGAGTTTCTGTATTCGGGATAAACCCGAGACTCAGGGGTGCTCGGCCGAAACCTGCTCGGGTCAGCTCCCCAGCACCCTGCCGAGCATCCGCCTCCGTCTCGCCGGGTTTCGAGGTCCGCAGGGGGAAGCAGGGCGCAGACGGCCCCGAGCAGGCTCGCCTTCCTGAAGGGCTGGATTCCAGGAGTGCCGACAGCCGCCGCGTACCGGGCCGCAGCGAAACACCCACCGAGCACCCAAACTGGGAGCTGCTCCCTTGGCCGTGCAAGGCACCCCTCTCCAGCAAGCAGCAGGGCTGCTTTTGGGTGCAGACCCTTACGGAGACCTCAGCAAACCTTCTCCCTGCCACAGACACCCTGGTGCACCGTTTAATGCTTCTGGAGTGCTTTGTGTTGCTCCCTACTCCACCACACCTTCCCAGGACTGCGCACGGGGACATCAGCACCCTCAGCATCGCAGGGCAGAAGGGGGAAGCGGGCGCTGATGGCACCCAGTCAATTTAGGAGCGGTCTCCCCCCACCCTCATCCTGCCTCTTGCTTTCTCCAGCTCCAAATTAAAAAAAGCAAGAGGTGATTTGGCCACTGATGTTCATGAGGGAGTAATAAGTCTGTTCCAGACGCAGTTCCCACAGGGATGATGGCACGGCGTCAACCTGCCGTCTCCGACTTCTTGGAAAACGTTACTCAGCCCTGTCGTGGAAGTGACGTCAGCGCGTGGGGTGGAGCGCACACGGGAGTTTCCCCTCTACCCCCGTGAAAGGTCGCTCATTCATCAACCTGACATTTAGCCTTCACCTCTTGGGAGAAACAAAATAATTTGTGTTAAAAGCACTGACCTCTTTCAGGCAGGCACCAGAAAGGTCAAACCCGTTTGGTAGCTGGTTACGGCTCTCAGTAGCCGTGCTTCGTTAAATCGACGGTTTCCCCATCACCTCATCCCTAAATCCACGCGTAGATCAGGAAATTTTAACTTTCAGATGATCCTGTATGGAGCTGTCGCGGCAGCAAAGCCCGAACAGCCACGAGGCGCCGGCTGTGCCGCAGGGACGTAGCAATGGGGTAGCACGGCCGTGTCCCACCGGCGGGCGACGGGCCAGGGACGCGGCCCTCGTAGGCGCACAGACCGGGAGAGTCATTAACCCCAGGCAGGAAACCGCTCCAGCTCCGGCCTCTGACTAACCGGAGCCTCGCAGATGCGGCGCGGGGGCAGGCAGCGGCTTCCCAAAGCAGGTGGCTGACGGCGAAGTGTGGACGGAGCCGCGCGCTGCTGGCCCAGCGCCCCGCGTGAGGAGCAGTCCAACAGCACACGGCCAGGAAGCCAAAACATCTGTTTTAGCAAAACAACTGCACAGAGGGGAGAGCATCCTCCGGAGGGGTTTGCCATTCCCCAAATCCATCCTAGCTTCAAGGAAACCAGGCAAGTCAGCCTGAAAAATTAGTATAACAGGTACAGAAGCTGCAGCCCAGGGACTGCGGGGTGGCACTGGGACCCCCGGCGTGGGGTGCAGGTGGGGCACCCGTGCTCCAGGGCAAGAAATGAGAGCGCAGAAAGTCCCCAAGTCACCTGCCCAGCCAGGGAAGCGGGCACAGCCTCTGCTCTTCTTCCTCCTTTATGCTGAGCCCAAAGGAGGATCCTTTGGTTGAAGCCTGGGTTTATTTTTAAGCACCCTCAGTAACCGCTCAGAGACGGGTAGGAAGTGTTTTGTTGAAGGGTTTTCTCATGTTTTATCACTTTCCTTTCTCTCTCGCCAGCTTGCAAGACTCACCCTCACAGCTCATCCCATTTTCCCTTGGCAGAAGGGAAAAGGCTTCGGAGGGTGATTGCTCCCAAGGAAAGCCCTCGTCACTCGCCTTCAGAGTCCGCACAGTGGCAGGTCTCCCTCCCGGCACAGCAGCACCAGAACTGCCTCCTTCCTCCCACCAGCCAGAGCTGGGAATCGCACACCAGCCAAGACAAACCTAGCGCCAGAAACCCGGCTGAAGGGAGGCTGGGATCGGGATGCTCCACGCTTTCCTTACGCGCAAAGCCAGAAATACATTTTAACGTGAACCCCCAGCGTAAGAAATACCCAGAAGCAAGACCAAGGCTTCATGTGGCCAAGGATGCAAGGATACGGGTTTGTATCCAACCAACGGCTCCCCAGGAGGTTCAGGCTTTGCTGATGTTTTGGGGAGAAACCAAGCCAGTTTAGGAACAGCTGAACATTCCCCGAAAACAAGAGTGACATTTCATTAAAGAGGCTTTGACGGCTTTGACGTTTTCAGACGACCACCGTTAAACATTTTTAGGATGCAGAAAATAAACCGTTACAGCGCTGCGAAAGTATTTGTCACGTTCTCAGTATCTGCCCTGCTCCATCCAAACGCATTTTTTGGTTTGTTTATTTGCCAAGCCAAACAAAAAAAATCTTTACCCGCGCAGCCTGAAAGAAACAAGCTGGTTTCTGAAGTCACACTAAATCCTCACCCCTGGCACCGTGCTGACTTGCTACTGGAGACTCCGCCGAGCCTTGGAGAGACCCATTCGTTTTCATGGAGGTTTTACTATTTTCCTGGCTCACGCTCAATTAGCACCGCTGTTGACATGTCAAAACAAAACGACGCTCCACAGAGTCTCTGCAGAGCCTCTGGCAACGCATTTGCCTTTTAAGCAGCTTTTTTTCTTCCCCCCAGTACAAATCAGCCTATTCATAGCATCTAGTTGCGGCATGCGAGCAACCCCTTTCTCTATTAAGAAAAAGACAATTAAATAATTTCCTTCTCTAGCTCCAGGGAGCCCTGTTATTCAGCTGCTTTCCCGGAGATTTATTAGCCAGTGGATTGACAGCCTCCCGGGAAGCGAAGCTCCCACACGAGCCCAGCGCCAGCCCACGCTCGACACGCTGCACGTGGATGCACGGATGCCGCAAGTGAAGCTGCCGCGAGGCTGAGTCCCTCTTGCCACCATTCACCTGCATCCCTAGGTTGGAAGAACACTTTGGTTTTGGGGTTTTTTGTTTTGGTTTTCTTTTTTTTTTTCTTCTCTTTTTTTTTGTTGTTGTTGTTGGTGGTTTTTTTTTTGCTGCTGCCTCCTGGGAGCTGGGCAAGGAGATCTGGCAAGCCTGATCGGCAGCTATTTACTACCCGACGCAAGTCAGCTCATGCCACCCCTTCCTTCATGTGTTGGATTAGATGTAAAACCCTCCCGGAGCCTCCGCCAACATCCCCAGACCAAGGCTGGAGGCTCCTCCAGGCCAGGCGACACGTAAGCGTGACAATTCCCACCCCAGAGAGCCCCAACACTCCCAGTCTGCAAACAACATCTCACTGGAATGAGGCGTTGCAGAGGGTCCAGCTGCGTGACAACCAGAGAAACTACAAATATTAGTTTCAAGAAGGTCAGAGCAATTTAAAAAAAAAAAAAAAAAATCCCTCTGTAAGGAACCGGATGATAATCTCATTCCTTGTGAGGAATCAGGCACTTACGGGCTCCCTAAACGCTTTGTGGTGTGGGAGTAGCAAGCCTGGGGACACGCTGAACTCGATTACAGCCACCAGCGCGTCGCGGTAATGCGGTTAGGAGCAGACATCCGCGCAGCCACATCCCTGGCAGCAAAGCTAAAAAAAAAACCGAAGTGTGTCTCACCGGCTCTCTCCAGCCCCCTGGGGTCACTCCGACCCCGCACCTCCAGCGCCGCGGGGCATTTTTGCCGACACATCCCGAATGCGGGACAAACAGAAGGGAGGAGAGGGGAAGCACAGCCCAGTCCCAAAATGCCCAGGTTTGTGTTTCCAGGGTCGTCACCCTACCAGCCTTCCCAGCTCTTTTGGGAAGGACGATCGCTCTCCCGAGGTGTCGGAGCAGCACCGGGAGAGCCTGCAAAACACATCCCACGTCCAAAGGCGCGGCGAGGAGTCCTCAAGCGGAGACACGCGCAAGGGTGGCGGACGTGCTTCCTCTCACCCGCTGCAAGGGCAGGAGCCGGGGGCTGGAGCCCGGGCACCGATTGCGTCAACCCCAGGTGGGCAGCGCAGGAGGAGCCCATTCGGCAACCCGGGAAAGGGGCTGAGGGAGCCGGTGTGCAGCAGGGACAAGGGGTGGCCGGAAAAAAGTGTCGTGGGGCAAACCCTCGGCAGCTTCGGTGGTGTGGAGAGGCAGAAAAAAAAAATACCTGGCCATTTACAAGTGCTTCTGCCACATTAGCCAAGGACCCTCAAGGATCTCGCGCTGCAATCAGGCAGCAAATCCCTACGTGCGCGGGGTAAACGCAGGAAATATTGCTAAGTGCCATTCCCGACTGGAAGGAATGAAGTAAACAGATTTCCAGATTACGGCTCGGGCACCGCGTCAAGAATGCCTCCAACCTGACTCCTCGCTGGCACAGCACTTTGTCACTTAAACCACAAAAAAACCCAGTCAGAGCGAGCACTCACTGCAGCAACGCACCGCGAGCCGAGGGACCCCACCAGCAGCAGGTCAGTGGCCGCTGGATCGCTGTAGTACGGGATTTTTAGGTGAGCAATGCATCCTTTCTCAAATTCTTCTTCAAGAAATAAATAAAAGCAACTTTTCACTCAGCCCGACCTCCACGCAGCCTGGCAGAGCTTCTCTTTTTGCATCTTCAGCAGGGCCTGGTGTGACAGGACGAGGGGTGATGGTTTTAAATAGAGGGAGGCAGATTCAGATCAGATATTAGGAAAAATTTTTTACAGTGAGGGTGGTGGAGCACTGTCCCAGGCTGCCCAGAGAGGCGGTGGATGCCCCATCCCTGGAAACATTCCAGGCCAGGTTGGACGGGGCTGTGAGCAACCGGATCCGGTTGGAGATGTCCCTGCTCCTGGCAGGGCGGTTGTGCTGGGTGGGCCTTAGCGGTCCCTTCCCACCCAAACCAGTCTGTGATTCTATGATCTTCACCATATTGTGGCTGTTTGGCACTGATGCCGCCTGGGCTGGCTGCGGGAAGATGGGAAGCGGCTGTTTTGGCATCGGCCTGGCTCTGGCTCTGCCCTCGTTCCTAACCGGTGAGCCTCAGCCGAGCGCGCATCCTCTCCGCACCAACTTGATGCAAGAGTTGGCGGAGTGGAGCCAGGTCTCCAGACCGTCTGCCAACCGGGATGAGCAAGCCTGGCACGCCCCACCTGGAGCAGCGGCCGCTGATAAGAGCGATAACAGAGAGGAGCGCTCAGTTACGGCATCGCGGGAGCGCCGCAGACCCCCGGCCCTGCCCCGAGGGGCAAACGCAGCAGAAGAGGCAAGAGCCAGCCCGAAACGCAGCGAGTTTCCGGACTGGTGAAGGATGGCAAGCACCGTGGCATGGGAACTGGGAAGAAACACGCACTGGGAAGGGCAGAGCATCCCCCAGCGTCGAGCTGTGGGCTCCATGAGGCATTCAGGCTCCCCAAGCAGCCTCTCCAGTAGAGATCTCCTGACCTGGGGCTCTTCCTCCTTGTCTGAAACCCCCTCCCCAGCTCAAACCAGCTCCTGACGCCCGTGATTGCTAATCACAGCAAACGGAGACCCTCACAAACATGCAAGGCCCTAAACTCCTCGTGGCATCCCGTGGAGCAAAGGAGTTGCTGCTTTTTTAACATTTCACACTGGTGACACTGGTTCGTGTAGAGATTCAGGGCCCAAAACCATTTCTGGAGTAAAACAAAGCAAAACCAGCGTTTAGGTGGAAGAACAGTTCCAGCAAAGCCTTGTTCTCATGGACTTGGAATTCAAAGCAAGCATCGCACCATGATTCACAGCCTGGCGTTGTACGAAGCAGCCCTGGAAGTCCCACTTATTTAAGGATCCGTATCTACCAGCTGGATCGGTTGGAGTTTTAGTTCTTGGACAAAGGCAAAACTACCCCGTCAGACCAAACCCCATGCTTCCAGACCGCCCGTTCCCAACCCCACCGCCTCCAGTTTGAGCTGCTGCAGGAACAGCAGTGGCTCTTTTCCCATTGCAGGCCTGACCAGCTCCAAACTGGGGAGCACTGGTGAGATTTGGGGCAGCCGGGACCCCTTCCCGTTAACGCGTAGCAGGGCTCTGTCCGGCCAAGTTTCCAGGAATGGGCTAAACAACTCCATTTCCCCTTGTTGTGGGAAATCGCGTCCGCTTCCTGGTGGAACGGGAAAGTGGGAGACACCTCTCCCAAACCCTCCCGGCCCTCTCCTCTCCTCAGCACCCAAATCACAGCACCTGCCTGCCCCATCCCCAAAAAGATGCTTCTGAAATAGAAGAACCTGATGCGGGGGAGAGGCCATTTGCAGCAGCCCTAACTGCTCCAGAGATTAAAAAAAACAGGAAAATCAGGAGAGGGAAGGGTGAAGTTTTGCCAACCGATAGAGCGAATGTACCTGTGCTAGGGCAGCTCACCCCAGGAACGGGAGAGGAGGGAGCAGGAAAGCAGAAGGGGAAAGACAAACCCAACAGCGTCTGAGCTCCCAAAGCCAAGTTCGGACAGGGGTCCCACGCGTCAGACGAGGCCGGCCACGGTATTTGAGCTCTGTGGATCTCATTATCCTCGCTATCACGCGAACACAGTGATGCTCCCTGCTCACTTGCTCCTCCTGGGAGCTGGCGCTTCCAAGGAGTTGTGTTTAATCCTTCCATTGACATCCCCGGTGCCTCGAACGAGGGAGGGCACCACCACAGACCACCGCCTCCCTGCCCAATCCGCACATTTTCCAAGGAAAAAAAAGAAAAAAATAACTACACAAGCATGTGCTTTGCAAGGGATGCCTCTCCTCTCAGCCAGGATCCCCCACCTGCAGACACTGCGTTCGCTCTGCAGCCTTTTGTCGAGGCGAGCGGCATCGCCGGGGACCGTGCCTGCGAGCCCGCAAGCCACGTAGAGCAAAAACCCCTTCCCAGCCCATTAAGCTTGAACGGCGACCTGGAAAATAGCTCGGCATGTCCCGGAGCGGGGAGCCCACGGTGCCTGCCGCGAGCGAGCCGCGGAGCGCCTCATTTCCCGAGCAGTGCCGCGGGAGGATGTTAGTCATGAATGAGAAGCGACGAATCCACGCCTCAAGAGCCAGAAAGCTTGGGTAAGATGAGAAAAAAAAAATAAAACACCACCAACACGTGTTGGATCCACGCAATAGGAAGTTGTGTTGGTCTTCCTTCACTGGGAAGCTGCTGCACGTGTTTATGATTTAAGGAAAAAGGCAGCTGTAAGATGTTAAGCTGGATTATCTCAAAAATAGCTTATGTGCTAGTACAGTGCTGTATTTACAACCAGAATTTAAAGTTTTGGTACAACTGCCTGTCTGCACTGCCTAAAACACGGCCCCTCGATCGCTGCCAAATCCAGTGACGCTGCACCCAGAACAGGACAGAGCTACTTTCCTCCTCTTCCACCAGAGAAATCGGGAAGACACCGGGTTTTCCCAACTTGCCGCTTCACTGCACGCCCTGAAAGCGCACGTGGACCTTCTTCCAGACCCAGCCCAGCAGCCAAAGGCTCGATGCCTCCTCAGCTTAGTGATGTGGAGCCCTGAGGAGAAGGACTTGGAGGTGCTGGTGGATGAGAAGCTCAACAGGAGCCAGCAATGTTTCCTTGCAGCCCAGAAGGCCAACCGCATCCTGGGCTGCATCCCCAGCAGCGTGGCCAGCAGGTCGAGGGAGAGGATTCTGCCCCTCTGCCCCGCTCTGCTGAGACCCCCCTGCAGCGCTGCGTCCAGCTCTGGAGCCCCCAACATCAGAAGGACGTGGAGCTGGTGGAGAGGGTCCAGAGGAGGCCACGCAGATGCTCAGAGGCTGGAGCAGCTCTGCTGTGAGGCCAGGCTGGGAGAGCTGGGGCTGCTCAGCCTGGAGAAGAGGAGGCTCCGGGAGACCTGAGAGTGGCTCCCAGTGCCTAAAGGGGGCTGCAGGAAAGGTGGGGAGAGACTCTTCAGCAGGGCCTGCTGGGACAGGACGAGGGGTGATGGTTTCAAAATAGAGGGAGGCAGATTCAGATCAGATAGTAGGAAAAACATTTTTTACACTGAGGGTGGTGGGACACTGTCCCAGGCTGCCCAGAGAGGCGGTGGATGCCCCATCCCTGGAAGCATTCCAGGCCAGGTTGGACGGGGCTGTGAGCAACCGGATCCGGTTGGAGATGTCCCTGCTCCTGGCAGGGGGGTTGGGCTGGGTGGGCTTTGAAGGTCCCTTCCCACCCAAACTACTCAGACTTGACTCTGGCACTTCTCAGCCCTCCAGCACAGCTGGGGCAGCCTACGCCATGCTGCGATCCCAGCGCGCAGCTCAGCTGAGGCCTCTTGGCCCAGGAGAGATGCAGGCTGGGTGACTGCTCTGTGCGACAAGTTCCAGCCATTCCAGCTTTTTCCAGAGCACCTGCATCCCTGCAACAACCGTGGGGATGGAGATGGGCGACACCGCTGCCGCCGAGGGGTCGGATCTGTGCGTGTTTTCCCCCGCGCGCTCCCGTTTGTCAACGCAGGTCCGCAGGCGCAGCGAACGCACGCCTGGCGTGTTCACACTCGCATGTCACCCAGCGAGCTCCCTCCCACTGCAGATCAAAGCGTGTGACGCCAATCGCGTGGCAGCCAGTTTGGCACCGGCATGGAAACCCAGTTTTACCTCGCTCTTGTGACCGAGGGGCCGAAGCAGATGCTGGAAGAGGATCATCAGTGCTTTGAAGTTACCAGGAAAGTAGGTGCACCAGGGCCAGTTCACGGGAAGGATTCAGCCCCCTCCAACTTCCCCTCTGACTCACTGAGGCTGCCCGCAAGGCGCTCTGCCCGAATTCAGGGGAACAGCCCGCGCCTCGGGCACGTCCACCCAGCCTCCGCATTGAGACGCCCCGAGTTTCCGTCCCCGCAGAGCTACGGCCGGTCTCCTTACGGAGCGGCGAGAGGAGGCTGCCGAGAGCTCCCTGCTTGCTTCTCCGGGAGACGCTGCTCAAGCCAGGCCAGCTATGAGCCAGCATCGTCCCTGCCCTCAGTATTCACTAGTTTGGAAGAAAAAGGACAAAGTACAGAAAACAGTCCCACACTAAGAGGGTTTTGAGGGTTTTTGGGTTTGGTTTTTTTTTTTTTGCTGTCTTTTACAATTCCCTGCAGGCTCGGGAAGCAGAGAAAAGCCAAGTTCAGCCTGATCCTCGATGGCGGGACGTCTTGTTTGGCTGTCCTAAGATGTACAAGAGCTGCATAATAAAGCTAGTGAGGGGAAGCTATCAACAACAGCAAAATACCGAAGGTAAAGGGAAAAATGAAAGAAGAAAAAAAAAAGAAAAAAAAAAGAAAAATCAAGCCTGGAGCTACCAAGGCACCTCACTGGGGGCTCGGGCCGCTGCAGGGCTGTTGCTCTGTTTGCTTTTCAGAGGGATGCGGTGAGCAAACACACGTTTACCAGCACAGCCGGCACTTGTTTTGCCCCGCTACAGTTTTATCGAAACGTAAAGATGACGATCTCCCCGTGCAGGGTCTGTGTCCTCAGCCGGAGGACGTGGGAATGACGTTTCCCCATCCGCACACTCGCTCAGCCCGGACGGCAATCTGGCAGGATCGCGGAGCTGGCGGAGCGCGAAGCTTTTCCTACCGCAGAACAAGCTCCTGAATTAAATCCACACCAGCTGCACCGCGCAGGATTTGGCAGCAAGGTGCTGTAACCCTACCCCATTCACAAATTATCAGCAGCAGATGGCTCTGCTTTTCCTACCCCTTCGGCTCGTAATTTTTACTGCAGACAGGAGCAGCATGTAATTGCTATTTCCTCCTTCCACATTTTCACTTCTTATCTCGAAGAGTTATTTCTCCAAGCTAATGTTTCCAATAGAAACTCTGCCTTTAGCTTAGTCAACACGATTTCCACGCCGATATCGCCGTCGCTCTGCCGTGCCTCCCAGTAACGCCACCGCGTCTGCACCCAGCTAATTGCAGGGCACAGCAAGGACGGGTCAGAGGGAACATCCCGCTCGAACGAATTCGTAACGGCGATTATTTCCACAGATCCACAACGCTCAAGTGTCACCTGAGCCCTTCCTAGATTTCAATCACCCCCTCCCCTCGCACCAAATTGTTTGTGTGCTTTGTCTCTGCCTTCGTTTCCCAATCGCTACTTCCACGGTAAGAGCAGCTGAGGAATCCTTGCTCTCATATTCCAAAAATCCAGGAAAGGCTGACAAAGGAGCTGTCCCTGCATGCGGCAAATACCACGCTCCTTCAGAGCTTCTCCCTTATTTCGAAATACATGCAAACAGGTTCTTGCTAAGAATGCAAATTGCCCTGTCGCTCTCCACCAGACAGAAATTGCACCAAGAACACACAACCCCCCGGGGACTCCAGCAGCTTGAATACTGAAAATATTTCATTTATCGTATCAAGCCGGTATTGAGGGTTTTTGCTAGAGATGTTCCCCAAATCTGCTTGAAATAAGTGCATCGAGCCGCTCCAGCGGCACCCAGACTCCGAGACCAGGGTCCTCTTTGCGAGACGCCGACCCAGAGCTCCGCAGGGAGAGTCCAGAATTCAAGGTCTTGGGATTCACAAACTCATAACGTCTGTGGAAAAAAAGACAGGGCCCTTCCCAGGCTGCCAATCTCCTCCAGCGGCCTTTGAAATAATAAACTAATTTACTAAGATTCCAGGAGATAGAGGACAGCGTCTGAGGTCATTCTCCAAAGCAGAGACCCGGCAGCTTTGGCCGACCTGTGCTGGAAGCAGGCTATGTTAGGTGTTTCCTGCAAGAGGTCTAAAATACCCAGCTACACTCACAAGCCTACCTCATGCCAAACAAAACCCTCCCTTGAAAGGGGACAAGTTTTTAAAGCCCTTGCATCCATCTAGGCTTGTCAAGCTGCTCCGATTACAGATTTTCTACCGAGCTGCATTATTTTCTAAATAGTTGGAAGACACTTCATTTATTAGGGTGGGGGAAGAAAAAAAAAAAGACAGTAATATGGAGACAACCACATTTGGAGAAGCGGCAAGTGACAGAAGAGCTGGTTTGCGAGGGATTAGTCACCCTAAGTCAACAGCAGAGAAACACAAGCCTTGACCAGCCCTCCCTCGCAGACCCAAACGCAGCAGGCTTCCCTGCCGGTTTGAGAGGGATCCGGCTGCACCACCAAGCATGTTTCCCAGGGTAAGTGGCACTGCAAGAGTCTTGTTGAAGAAGGAAGAAAAACTAGCTCCCAGTATACAGCGTTAACAGGACTGAGAGTCTCAGCATCGTGGTCAAGCAGGAATTTACAATACGATCATGGGGGCTGCCAGCTTTGGGTAAGATGGGACCCAAAATCAGCGCAGCCCTGGGCCTGCTTGCACTGAAGAGGCAAGGCTGGGGCACCACACCGGGATATTTCCAATTTATGGGAGAAAAAAAAATGTGAGTCAAGTCATTTCTGAGGCCACCCCCCAGCCCGGAATATTTGCAGGAGGGTCGGAGCTACAAGTGGACATCCCCAGGACCAGGCTGACGCTCACCAGCTCCTCAGACGGGGTGGATCTCTGCCTCGTGCACAAGCTCCAGAAGCTCAGCTTGTTGTGGTGATGTCTTTTCATTCATTACATATATCAACCCTTGGCTTTCTTGCTGCCCACCTTTCATCCCTGCCGAAGACCAGCCCCTGTGCCCGTACCTCTCTCCAGCCCAAGCGTTCCTGGCAAACTTCAGTTTCCTTAAGAACCACGAGCAGAGCAGTGATTTCCCAGCAGATCTCTATCAGCTGATTAAAGAACAACTAGAAATGCAGCAGTCACAGCTTAAGAGAGACAAAAGCACCAAGCCAGAACGAGGGGAAACAAAAAAAAAAGGCAAGAAGAAAAACAGAAGAAGTCAAACAAAACAAAGAGGACATCCCCATATCACCTCTCACCAGGGAAATAAAAGATAAAGCCAACTCTGTGAGCGTTAAACCTTCGTGTTAATCACGCAGAATTACAGCCCATTGCTGCAGATCAGGGACGCCAAGGAAGGGATCAGATGCTCACGCCAAGCTCTGCTGAGCCCCCACGTCGTCCCTGGCCAGTCAGGCCGCTCTCCTGGAGCGGGACGGTTATTTACCCGCAGCGAGTGCCCGGGGAGCATGACCAGGAGGAGCTGGCTCCCAGTTCTCTGCTCCTCTTGCCTGTCCGGACGAGCCGACAGGTAAATTCGGAGCGAAGCGCGGCCACGGCACGTGATGCCGAGGCAGAGTCGCGCCCTGCCCGCGCCAGCCGGTTCCTTCTCCAGCAATTTGACTGCTGCTTAAGGAAGTGAGTGGGTGAGCGCGCTGAAAATTGCTCCCCTCTGCTAAGAAATCCGTGGGTAATTCTGCTTTTCTCCTTCCCAGGGATGGGCTGCAGCAATCCCAGTCCCCCACATCAGACATTTCCAGTGCAGCGTCCGACCACGTACGTCTGGGCTGCAGAAAAACAGAAATTACACTCTCTGTGCTTGCACCTACAGCGTCTGTGAGCAGAGGAGCCTGCAAAGCGCCGTCCCCAGCCTGCCAAAAGTCAAGTGTCACCCTCCTGTGAGCACATCTACACATCACCCATGGATTTAGGCACCCGGCGCTGTCAGCGCGTTGCCTCAGATCCCACCTCACCCTTCTCCCCGCTAAGTTTGTGTAGCCAAGACCACACAGCCACGGTCACAGACGTTTTTGTCACCACATCCTGCGCTGGTCTGAAATTCTGTCACCCACGACAAGTAAAATAAACAGAAGGGAGTGTTTCTTGCAGTGCAGTAGCCCTGTGTGCGTGCAGGGTCTCCCACCCTGCTACAGTGAGTAATAATTTGTATTTCAGGAGCATCAGGCAGCCCAACCGCACCAGTTTTGGTGTCCTCTCCCAGTAACATGCAGTGTCAACAAGGAGGACAGTGTGGGAGGCCAGCCAGGGCAGCAGCCAGAGCACAGAAAAAAAACCACACAAAAAACAGGTTTCTCCTCCTGTGTCCAACACTGACCAGACCACAGGATTACTCGAACGTCTGGGCACGAAGCAGAGACGCTCGGAAAACAACGGCCTCTCCTCCGAGCGCGCCAGCGAGAGCGTGACTTGAAACTCCAGTCAGCAGGCGCAGAGGGGTACGAGCAGCGCCTGCGCCCCGGTGCCAGGACAAAAGGGTAGGGGAGAGCAGCGTGGCAGGACTGTGGGCTGAGGAGGGCTCTCCTTACGGAAGAGTCCCCAGAACAGAGGTTTAAGCAAAAAACTGGGAACTAGTCAGCACCATCTCCACACTCAGCGTGAGCCAGGCTACAGAAATAAAGTCTCTTTACCTGGTGAAAACAGCACAAAGCTAAAAAATTTTCCTGTCCACGAGGGCCTTGGAAGACGCGGATCCATAAAAGAGAAGCGCTTCTCGGACCGCGTTCTCCAGGGCACCGCGTTTGAGCTCCACACGTGGCACCGGGCCTCGCCGTCCCTCCGGGGACACAAAGGTGAGCCAACGCTCGCAGGCCTGACCGAGGACACCGCATATTCCGCAAAACTAAGCAAGACTAAATATAGACCTCACTTGTATCTTATCTGCGCTCCGTCACACGGGCGTATTTATGGAGCCAGGAACGCTTATTTGGAGAGGAACCCTCCGTGTCAGCACCACCCGCATCCCTGCAGTGGGGGGGAGAAGCGCAGCCTCGACAGCCCCAACGGTGACAGGCCACTCCCAAATCCCCATCCCGCGCCTGGGAGCGGGTGACAGGGAGCCCAGGCCGCCAGCCTTCCCGGCAGGCAAGCGAACAGCCGCTCGCCCACGCCGCCGATCGCCTCGCCCATCGCGGCGGCCGCTCGTAGGAGGCTTCTTGCCCAAGCGAGCTGGGGGAGCGGGAGCACCGATAAAGCGGGAGGCGTCGCGCGTTGCAGCCTGGCGTTGAGAAATTGAAATGGCTCCTACGTGAGCCGGGCTTTTTGGGATAGAAACGTCTGGAGCAAAGGGGAGAGCGGGCTCCTGGTGTGAAAACCCTTAGGAAAAGGCACAGATTTTTCGAGAGTAGAAAGGCATTGTGTGTCACGAACGTCACTTTTGAACCTGACTCACCTCATCCAGCACACCAGTGCTTCCACCAAAACCCTCTGGGAACCGTAAACACACACAGGGCTTTTGTTTGAGACCAGGAGAGTCACTCACCTGTATCCCACTGACCGGGAAAAATCGCGGCTCAGAAATCACGTCAGCGGGCCCCGACGCCTTGGGCAGGCAGCATGTATTTCTGGCAATGAGGAAACCACTTTTAGATACACAGATAAAGGTTCCAGGTATTGTTTTTCACCACTTTTACACCCCACTTCCATTTATTAGTAGCCAAAAGTCACTGACACATGCAAGGTTTACACTGATACCGCCGTTAACCACCACAGATAAGGAAAAACCGTGCTCGAGTTGCTGCTGATTCAGCAAACGCTTGAAACGGAGGTGGAAGCAGGCGAGGGTGGCAGTGGTCACCACCCTGGTCCTTCAGCCAAAGTCACACCGAGGTCTCTCGGCCATAAGAGGAGACCTGGGCCCCGGCCATCACATCTGCCTCTTCAGGTCACTGCTGAGAAGCTGCATTTTAAAACTTTGGAGAGCCTCTGACCTCCCTTATCTCCCTGGACTTTTGCTCCCCTTGTCATTTACGTTCCTTACGCCCTGCTCTAACCGTCCTTCCCTCTCCCAACCCCAGGGGCACAAGCTGTTCTCGTGGGCTGTCAGCCCAACGCCGGCACCCAGGTCTTGCTCTAAACTAAAAAAAAAGGTACTTTTCATTTCTGGAATAAAATAGTTCAACTGGAAGGGAACTCCAAGGATCAGCGAGTCCAACTCCATTTTCACCTGGTTCTCCAGGTGTCCTCCATGGGCACAACTTTGCAGACAAAATTTGACACAAGCAGCCCAGATCAGAGGTGCTTTCCACAATCGCCACGCTAACGCTCAGCAGTAAGTTGTGGGTCAATATATTTAGTTCAAGAAGCGGTTCCACTTGCATTTCTCATTCTGGGGTGGTATTTTAATCCCCACCCTGACGAAACTGTTTAAATTAACACACTGCCTCACCCCCGCTGCAGAGCGTTGGCCGCAGGGACGAGCATCCCGCGTTTGCCGCGATAGCGGAGCAGACGAAGACGGCGACTGGGAAATGGCAACGCAGGAGCCATCACCTTCGGGTCTCCCAAAACACGCTCTCGTGCAAGGGGGAACAAAAGCAGGAACAGAAACCAGATGCTCCACGCCCGCCCTCCGTGGGCCGCGAGACGAGCGGCCGGCTGGCGCAACAACTTTCGCCCATCGCCTGAAAACACGGCGGCTGTTTTACGCGCCCCCCGCCCCCAATCTTCCTGCCTCGGTGATGCACGGCAAGCGTGAGCCGTTTCGCACGAGTTACGCAAGCCCCGGAGCAGAGCCGCCGAATCGCTCCGCTGCCACCTCTTACCCAAGAGACACCACCAGGAGGTTACCCAAAGGGGGAACCACCCCCTCGCAGCCACGGTTAGGAAAGAGTCGGCGGCAAGCCGGAGCTGGGGGCAGCCACCGTCTGGATCGCAGGTTCCCAGCATCTCCAGCTGCGAGGAGGAACCGGGACGCAGACGGCTCTCCACCCAGGGCTGCTGCATCCAGGTCCAGGATGAGCCCATCCTGCAGGATGGGACAATGCCCAGCACCTAGGCATGTCCCCAGCGGCGTGACGTCATTATGTAGATGCCACCTGCATTCGTTCACTTGCCAGCTGCGTCATATTTAAATCATAGAACAGAATCACAGATGGGTTTGGGTGGGAAGGGCCCTTCAAAGCCCACCCAGCCCAACCCCCCTGCCAGGAGCAGGGGCATCTCCAACCGGATCCGGTTGCTCAGAGCCCCGGCCAACCTGGCCTGGGATGTTTCCAGGGATGGGGCATCCACCGCCTCTCTGGGCAATCTGGGCCAGTGCTCCACCACCCTCAGCGTAAAAAATTTCCTACATCCAGTCTGAATCTCCCCTCTTTTGGTTTAAAACCATCACCCCTCGTCCTGTCCCAGCAGGCCCTGCTGAAGAGTCTCTCCCCACCTTCCCTGCAGCCCCCTTTGGGCACTGGGAGCCGCTCTCAGCTCTCCCCGGAGCCTCCTCTTCTCCAGGCTGAACAGCCCCAGCTCTCCCAGCCTGGCCTCGCAGCAGAGCTGCTCCAGCCTCTGAGCATCTGCGTGGCCTCCTCTGGACCCTCTCCACCAGCTCCATGTCCTTCTGACACTGGGGGCTCCAGAGCTGGATGCAGTGCTGCAGGGAGGGTCTCACCAGAATCCCCTCCCTCGACCTGCTGGCCACGCTGCTTTGGGTGCAGTTGGCTTTCTGGGCTGCAAACACACGTTGGCAGCTCATGTTGAGCCACCATAGAATGGTGTGGGTTGGAATGGACCTTAAAGACCATCCAGTTCCAAGTCCATGGGCAGGGACACCTTCCACTAGATCAGGTCACTCAGAGCCCTGGCCAGCCCGGCCTGGAATGTTTCCAGGGATGGGGCATCCACCGCCTCTCTGGGCAGCCTGGGACAGTGCCTCACCACCCTTACAGTGAAGGGCACCGCATTGAACCCACCGCCCAGAAGACACTTCCAAAACAAGGCACCCCATATGCGACACCTCTTTCCACAGAAGAATTCCATGGAATTTCTCCCACATGATGTGGTTTTCGGAAAGTCCCTTGGAGCGGCGTCCAACGCCCACCCACAAAACAGCCCCCGCGCATCTTTCTCCCGCTGCAGCATCAGCTGATCGCCCTCATTTGCGGCCTTAATTGGACCAAGGTTCACGCCGGAGCCATCAGACCTCACCCTGCACCCCAGACGCCCGTCCCCTTCCCCTCGCAGCCGACGTGCTGTCATGGCTTCACCCGCCCTCGCACAAGCGGAGGACAACGCCGTCACGCTCAGACATCGCACGGGAGACGCAGACCCACTTACAGCCGCCTTTAACTCCGGTTATTCCTCTCCCGGTGACTTCATTTCCCCTCCGACAGCCACGGAAAGTTTGGGCCAGGCTGGTTTCGCTTCAGCTCAGGGACAGCAGGTTAAAATTTACGGCTGGCTGCAGCTCCAGCCACAGAGACAGCCAGCGCCTTTGCCACAGTTAGCCATTAAATGGAAGGAGCGGCTGGATTATCCAGCTATTTTGCCTTAAGTACACCGGGATTCGGGAAACAAACACCTCGCGAAAACCTACCCGACCTGAGGCAAGTTCTTGCCTGATGAAAAGTCTATTTTCGTGCTCCGTGCCTTTGTCATTCAAAAAACCCCACTGCGAGATCTCGCACCTGATCTGTTTACAGCAAGCGCGATCTCGGGCAGACATCTGCCAACGCCTCCTGCACCTGACCGGCCTCCCTCCCTCCTCTTCCTCGCGGTCCGCCATGCCGGAAGGACGGCTGCCCAAGCCGTGCAACACCAACACGTGGCTCCCAGCATGACCCAACCTCAGCCTGGCATTTTATTTTAGTTCTCTTTTTTTTTTTGCCTTAAGCATGCTTTCACATGCCCCATCCGAAAGCCACGGCGCAGCCGACCGCTACCGACTCGATCTGATTTGACTCGGTTTTAACCGGCTGCTTTGGAGGAGGAAGAAGAGGTTTGATTCAAATGACTAATTGCAGTTTTAACTTCCTCCCCCCGAGCAGACAGGTTCAATATTCCTCCCTGCCGTTGCACGCGGAGCACTAACCCAAGGCAGCCCGGCTCTCTCACGCTCTCTGGAAGCGCCGCCGCGACACGCAGACCAGCGCGGGACGCGGAGCAGATATCCGTCTCCTTTCGGCAGGAGAAGCGCGCGTTGCCCGGAGATCGCTGGCGCTTCTTGAACCGAGCGCTGGGAGGAAGATGAGTCACTGCCCGGCGCGTGTGGGAGGAGAGCGCCACAGAACGCCGCAAAGCCAGGGCTGGCTTCTCGCGAAAACCAGTTTCTGAAGAAACTTTTAACGCCGGAGGCTCCAGCCCCAGGCTCAAAATAAGGGGGAGGGGAAAAGGGGAAGGAGCAGCTCACCGCAGAGAACAGGCACCTCTACTTGTCCCACAGCCGCCACCCGCGCTCCCCCGGCTCCCTTTGGGTGCTGGGTCCTGTCCCGCTTGGTCTATGGAGAAATTACCCCCCCACCACATAGGAGCTGCAGGAAGATCCCCGGTACCTTCGTTCTCTTCGGTTTTTCGCTGGGAAGCGGCAGCTGAAAAAATCCCGGCGGTCACATCCGACGCGGCCAGCGGGACGGCTCGGCGACGGGCGAGAAGTCACCAGGGAATTACAAACGCGTGCGGCCACGGCCACGCTGGGGTTTCAGCCTGGCGCCTGGTATCTCGCCCCTCCCTTAAAAAAAACAAAAAAACAAAAAAACAACTTAATTGGGAGATTTAGCTTAAGATGCGTTTGGAAGGTGATCATTAATCAGGGACCTGAGTCAGAGACCAGCCTGCTGATAAAAAACAGGGTGAAAAGCCTCAAACACCAGTTCAGCATCCCAGTAACTCACCAGTTCAGAGACAGCCCCCCCCAAAAAGGGAGCCCCAGAGGGGGACGGGACGGGGGTGACTTTCCACGATGAGGGACAGAGGGCAAAGTTGGGGAAGGGGCTCAGGGCTGCGGAGGGGAAATGGTGGGGGGAGGGTGTCACAGCAACATGGGGGACGTGACTGGGTCCAGTTTGTCCCCACCTCACACTGACCCCAGAGTGGAATTGCTGGCCAGCCCAGAAAGAGTTAAGTCAGGCAGAATTTGGGGAGGGGGGAAAGCACCCCCAACATAGCCACATCCACCCCCCAGCTCCAAGCCAAGCACTCACTTCTGAGCCCACCTGAGACTGGGCAGCACTGGGGGGAACCTGACACCCCCCTCCAAAACCAGCAGCCACCCCCAGAGCCACCCCCAGAGCCAACCTCCCAGAGGGAGGCTGGGGGGAATCAGGACCCCTCCTCAACTTTAAAGGGACCCCAGTTTTGGCAGGGGAGGCCCTGAGGGGAGACACAGGGTGAGGACCCCCAAACCATGATGGGGAACACATGGAGCCCTGCATCCACGTGGGACCCCCAGGGCACTGGGGGAGCCCCCATACCCACACAGGACCCCCACAGTGGAGGGACTCAGCACACCCCTCCAGTACCCTTCAACTGGCAGGGAACCCACGGGTGACCCCACGCCCGTGCCCCTCCGGCCACCGGTCGCCCCCTCCCACACCCGCATCCCCCGCTCCGTGGGGGTGTCCCCCCCCCCCCACTCGGCACCACCCGTGTCCCGGCGCCCACCGGAGCCAGGGCCGCCCCCGAGACCGAGCCCACGGCGGGCTCTCCCCCCAGGAAACAGGGCCCACGCGGGCCCACGGTACCTGCCGCTCCCGGCACCGCCGCCCCCTCCCTCCCCCACCGCCCCGGAGCCGCCTTTTGACGGGAACCGCTCGTCCCCGCGCCCCGCCCCTCGCTGGGGCCACGCCCCCTTCCCCGCCTCGCCCGTGCCGGCGCGGCCCCGCCTCCCAGCTCCATATAAGGTTCGCCGTGCCCGAGTCCCCGCCCCCTGGGGTCGCGGCGGGGGCTGGCGGGAGCTCGCACGTGGCCGTTTCGCGGTTTCCCCGCCGCGCGCGTTCCGGTGTCAGCGGGGGCGGGGTTGATTTCCCCCCGGGCACCCGCTGCGTTTCGGGTTTGGGATGTGAAAAATGTCGATAAGCTGCGGTAAAATTGCTCATGAAATGGAAACTGTCGCCGAAGAGCCCAAGGTCCGCGTCCGGCTTCCCAGGATTCGCCCGTGTGCCGGTACCGGACCCCGGCATAATTGACCCAAACCGGCCAAAAAGAGCACCCGCCCCAGAACGCCACGCTCAGTCCTTAACGGGGCGGTGGGCCGGGGAGCTCGCTCTTTTTTTTCCCTCTCTCTCTCCTTTCGGAATCATTCCAGGATCGTTTACAGGTTTGTTTTTTTCATTCCGTGATCGCTGCTCGGACGGGCTGAATCGGTCACCGGGTCGCCAGGTGCTGAGAGTTGTGCATCACTCGCTGTTGGGTTGGTTTGGTTTTTTAAATTATTCTCTTTTTTTTCTATTAACATTATTATAATTATTCCATATATCCATTCATTACATTTTCTTTTGCTGTCCTACTGAACCGCCTTTATTTCAACCCACGAGTTTTCTTTTCTTCCCCCATCCCCTGGGGAGGGTGAGCGAGCGGCGGCGTGGTGCTCGATTGCCAACCGGAGCTAAACCACTACACAGGGCAAGCACCACCAGTACGACAGCGCCCACCCCAGCACTCGGGGCAAACTGTCACCTCCCTGAGCGCGGTCGGGTGGCCCTGCCCCGTTTTGCCTACGGCGTCTCCTGGAGCTGGAGCCAGCAGTGGTTCAGGGGCTGCTTCCCTTCCGGATTTCCAGGCGGAGAACTCGCTAGGAGCGCTCGCCGCGTTCGTCACCCAGCAAACAAAACTCCGCTCTGGCTTCTGCGGCTGCAGCATCCGCCGGGCTCCTCTCCCTCGTTTGCCGTTTTTGGGAGGACGCCCAAGAGACCTGCAGCCGCTCGGCTTTATCCCAGCCTCGGGAGAGCTCTCCTGCTTTTCCGATCAGAGCAAGGGCAGAGGGAGAGCTGATTCATCCTCCGCCTCCCGACAGCAGCATCCGCAAGGGCCTCGGCGCCGCTCCGAGCGCCGGCGGCATCCACGACCAAGGGTGGTGGGCAGGTTCCCGGCGGAGTCGTGGCTGTTCCCAGCCTCCGGGATGCTCCGGAGCCACCCTCGACACGCGGCAGAGCCCAGGGCTTCGCGTCCCAGGCACGAACCGAGCCCGTGCGAAGCCCTCGTGGGTCCGGGGACCAAGGACCCGCGGGATACCGGCGATATTCGGGACGACGCGACCGGCTGGGTCACCAGTGCTGCCCTCGAAATCCTGCTGCCGGTGACGTGGGCCAAACTTGGAGCACAGGGATTTGGGCTGAGCCGGTTCGGCCGGCGGCGAAGCCACTCCGTCGCCCAGGCGCGTTGCACCCCCAGTCTGAAAAACTCAGGGTATTTGGCCGTTTCTCCCTTTTCCATCCTCAAAAACCCCAGCCGGGGTGCAGCCGACAGCAACTTTGAGTACAAGCGGAAGAACTGATTCAGACAGCCCCCGCGCGATGCCCGCAGGGTTTATCAGGTGCTCCTAAACCCAAAACCCCCGGAGAAAATGAGCCCCCGGCGCAGGCGAGCGCGGCAGACGGCAATCACCGCCCCCCCGCTGCGATCACCGGGTTCGGCAGCTCTCGTCTGCGTGGGGAAAGCGCTTCGCTCGCCGTTCCCAAATGGATTTAATGAGGCCGACGAGAGCAAACGACGTCTGGGAAGAAATGGGAGCTCATTACGGACGATTTAGCGGCGCAGAACTTTTTCGGGAGGGCGGGGAGCGGGCTGCCGACTGGGCCGGGGCGACTCTGCACGTGCCCATCCCACCGCTGCCCATTTTCGCCACCGCCGCCGTTTATTGTACAAATACCCCCCCGGCCCTGGCGCAGCCGATGCCCCGCTGACCCGGCCCTGCCCGCACCGGTGCGGCGTGCGCCTCAACTCCGTAAAAAATTCCCACCTTTTCGCACGGCCACGGCCGCGTGTGCGCCCCCAGCTACGGGGAAGGCCGGTGAGAGGCTGAACCTCTCCCCCTCTCACGCCGCGCGGTGCTTTTAGCCGTTTCCCGGCAGCTCTCCTGCTGCTTCTTCCCTCCGGATCCACCTCGCGCGGGGGAGTCGGGGCCGGATCCTGGCGCTGCCTCGCTCGCCGTCGCATCCCCGCGACCGGCGCGTCCTCGGTGCCGGTGAGGAGCCGCGCACGCGGGCTGCAGAAATCCCTCCAGCAAGAGGGGCTGAGGGGAGGCTGCTGCGGGATTTTGCACCGTTGTCTTGAAGGGCAGCGTCTTTCCCGCCTCTGGGGATTCTCTGTTGTCTAATATAGGGTTGAGCTCACTCTGCAGCCCATCCCCGGGGGGCTCGGTGAATATTTCCCCATCCCCATCCGCTCTCAACGCGCCCTTCGCAGCGTCCGCAGGGGTCAGCCCCGCACCCAGCAGCTTCCTCGGGCGTGCAACGAGCATCTCGGGGGTGACGGGAGATGCGCAGCCCGTAATTAGGCAATTAGCAGGTGGCAATTAGCGCGGGGAGGGGGGGAAGTGAGCTGGGAAGCCTCCCTCTCCCTGACATTTTGCTCCTGGGAAGGAGAGAATAAATGATCCGTAAAGTTTCCATCGGCGCCGCACGGGAGAGCGGATCCGACGGCCGCGGTGCGCGGGAGGCGTCTGCCTCCGCAGCGTGGAAATATTTAATTGCGATGGTTCGGGCGATTGCGAGGGGAAGGAATTCAGTTTTCCACGAGGTTCTCACGTTTGTTGCGGCAGAAAAAAAAAAAACAACCCTCCAGCGTCTGCAGGAGAGCGAGTTTCGTGAATAAACGTTGATCCACGCGAGGCGTTTTCGCGTGCTCCCGGCCCGGAGCCGTCGGGGCTGGGGGGGGAAGGGCTGGTTGGGCTTTTTTTCCCCAAAATTTGAGGTTTAGGAACCTTGGAATGCTGGGGGGGCCGGTGCTGGGGGCAGTGCTGGGCTGACCCGGCTGCTGCACCAGGGCCTTCGAGCCGTAAAATTGGGGGGAAAAAAAAAATAAAACCATCAGGGCAGCTGGGGGGAATAACAACGGAGACGGAGCGGAGAGCGCGCTGGTGCCGCCGTCACGCGGGCACAGAGCCACGGGCCGTTCTGGGAGGGAACTGGGGCGAACTGGGGATTTTCCGCAGGACTTTTCCCCCGCGGCACGGGCGTCCCCGGGTGTGGAGCCTGGGGTCGCGGTGCTGAGACCCCCGGGGTCGTGGTGCTCAGGCCCCTGGTGTTGCGGTGCTCAGGCCCCCGGCGTCGTGGTGCTGAGACCCCCGACGTCACAGTGCTCAGACCCCTGAGGTCGTGGTGCTGAGACCCCCGAAGTCGCGGTGCTCAGACCCCCAGCGTCGCAGTGCTCAGACCCCCGGCATCGCGGTGCTCAGGCCCCCGGAGTCGCAGTGCTGAGACCCCCGGCGTCACAGTGCTCAGACCCCTGAGGTCGTGGTGCTGAGACCCCCGAAGTCGCGGTGCTCAGACCCCCAGCGTCGCAGTGCTCAGACCCCCGGCATCGCGGTGCTCAGGCCCCCGGAGTCGCAGTGCTGAGACCCCCGGCGTCGTGGTGCTCAGACCCCCGGAGTCGCGGTGCTCAGGCCCCCAGGGTCGCAGTGCTGACACCCCCGGTGCTCAGGGCCCCAGAGTCGTGGTGCTGAGACCCCCAGCGTCGCGGTGCTCAGGCCCCTGGAGTCGTGGTGCTAAGACCCCCGGCGTCGCGGTGCTCAGGCCCCCAGGGTCGCGGTGCTGAGACCCCCGGTGCTCAGGCCCCCCAGAGTCATGGTGCTGAGACACCTGACGTCGCGGTGCTCAGTCCCCCGGGGTCGTGGCGCTCAGGCCCCCGGGGTCGTGGTGCTGAGACCCCCGAAGTCGCGGTGCTCAGGTCCCCGGGGTCACGGCGCTCAGTCCCCCGGGGTCGCGGTGCTCAGGCCCCCGTGGTCGTGGTGCTGAGACCCCCGGAATCGCGGTGCTCAGACCCCCGTAATCGCGGTGCTCAGGTCCCCAGCGTCGCGGTGCTCAGGCCTCCGGTGTCGCGGTGCTGAGACCTCCGGCGCTCAGGCCCCCAGAGTCGTGGTGCTGAGACCCCCGATGTCGCGGTGCTCAGGCCCCCGGGGTCGCGGTGCTCAGGCCCCCAGCGTCGCGGTGCTGAGACCCCCGGGGTTGCGGTGCTCAGGCCCCCGGGGTTGTGGTGCTGAGACCCCCGGGGTTGCGGTGCTCAGGCCCCCGGGGTTGTGGTGCTGAGACCCCCGATGTCGCGGTGCTCAGGCCCCCGGGGTTGTGGTGCTGAGACCCCCGGGGTTGCGGTGCTCAGGCCCCGGGGTTGCGGTGCTCAGGCCCCCGGGGTTGCGGTGCTGAGACCCCCGGGGTTGCGGTGCTCAGGCCCCCGGGGTTGTGGTGCTGAGACCCCCGGGGTTGCGGTGCTCAGACCCCCGGGGTTGCGGTGCTGAGACCCCCGGGGTTGCGGTGCTCAGGCCCCCGGGGTTGCGGTGCTGAGACCCCCGGGGTTGCGGTGCTCAGGCCCCCGGGGTTGCGGTGCTGAGACCCCCGGGGTTGCGGTGCTCAGGCCCCCGGGGTGGCGGTGCTGAGACCCCCGGGGTTGCGGTGCTGAGACCCCCGGGGTTGCGGTGCTCAGGCCCCCGGGGTGGCGGTGCTGAGACCCCCGGGGTTGCGGTGCTGAGACCCCCGGGGTTGCGGTGCTCAGGCCCCCGGGGTGGCGGTGCTGAGACCCCCGGGGTCGTGGTGCTGAGACCCCCGGGGTTGCGGTGCTCAGGCCCCCGGGGTTGCGGTGCTCAGGCCCCCGGGGTTGCGGTGCTGAGACCCCCGGGGTTGCGGTGCTCAGGCCCCCGGGGTGGCGGTGCTGAGACCCCCGGCGTCGCGGCGCTCAGGCCCCCGGGGTTGTGGCGCTCAGGCCCCCGGGGTGGCGGTGCTGAGACCCCCGGGGTGGCGGTGCTCAGGCCCCTGGGGTTGTGGTGCTGAGACCCCCGGCGTCGCGGTGCTCAGGCCCCGCAGGGACCCCCCAGCAGCGCCGGGGAGAAGGAAGCGACGTCGGTGAGCGTGCCGAGCGTGCACGGCCTCGCGCGTTTGGCACGAGCGGGCGCGGTCTTGCACGGCCTCACACGAGCTCGCAGGAACGTGCACGAACATGCGTGGCCCTGCAGAGCCTCACACGAGCACACGGCCTTGCACAAGCACGTGTGACCTTGCACGAGCACGCACAAGCGCACACGGCGTTGCATGGCCTCACACGGGCGTGCACAAGCACACACGACCTCGCACAAGCACCTCCCGTGAGTGCGCACGGCCTTGCACGAGTGTGCACAAGCACGCAGAGCCTCGCAGCAGCACGCACACGGCCTTGCACAAACACACGCGGCATGAGACGGGCTCACACAGCCACACACACCCCCTCATACTGGGGTGGGGGGGGCTCCATACTGGGATGGGGGCCCTCATACTGATGGGGGGGGCTCCATACTGGGATGGGGGCCCTCATACTGGTGTGGGGGGGGCTCCATACTGGGATGGGGGCCCTCATACTGGTGTGGGGAGGGCTCCATACTGGGATGGGGGCCCTCATACTGGTGTGGGGAGGGCTCCATACTGGGATGGGGGCCCTCATACTGGTGTGGGGGGGGCTCCATACTGGGATGGGGGCCCTCATACTGGTGTGGGGAGGGCTCCATACTGGGATGGGGGCCCTCATACTGGTGTGGGGAGGGCTTCATACTGGGATGGGGGCTCTCATACTGATGGGGGGGGCTCCATACTGGGACGGGGATGCTCATACTGATGGGGGGGGCTCCATACTGGGATGGGGGCTCTCATACTGGTGTGGGGAGGGCTCCATACTGGGATGGGGGCCCTCATACTGATGGGGGGGGCTCCATACTGGGACGGGGATGCTCATACTGGTGTGGGGGGAGCTCCATACTGGGATGGGGCCCTTATACTGGTGTAGAAAGGCTGCATACTGGGACGGGGGCCCTCATACTGGTGTGAGGGGGGGCTCCATACTGGGATGGGGGCTCTCATACTGGTGTGGGGGGCTCCATACTGGGACGGGGATGATCATACTGGTGTGGGGGGAGCTCCATACTGGGATGGGGCCCTTATACTGGTGTAGAAAGGCTCCATACTGGGACGGGGGCCCTCATACTGGTGGGGGGGGGCTCCATACTGGGATGGGGGCTCTCATACTGGTGTGGGGGGCTCCATACTGGGACGGGGATGATCATACTGGTGTGGGGGGAGCTCCATACTGGGATGGGGCCCTTATACTGGTGTAGAAAGGCTCCATACTGGGACAGGGGCCCTCATACTGGTGTGAGGGGGGGGCTCCATACTGGGATGGGGGCTCTCATACTGTTGTGGGGGGCTCCATACTGGGATGGGGCCCTCATACTGGGGTGGGGGGCTCCATACTGGGACAAGGGCCCTCATACTGGTGCAAAGGGCTCCGTACTGGGACGGGGTCCCTCATCCCGGTGCGAACCATCGCCTGAGACTCTCCTGCGCCTGCGCGCCCCACCCCGCGGGCCAGCCCTGTGTGTGCGCGTGCGCACGCAATGCCGCGCCCTTCCCTACCTGCGCATGCGCATGCTGACACGCCCACCTCAGCTGACTCAGCCGCGCCCCTCCCACAGAGCCCCCCGCGTGGCTCCGGCGCATGCGTGCTGTCGGACACGCCCCTCAGCCTCGCCAGAAGGGTGGGGTCGCGGGCACCGCCCCGCTGCCGTGCGGCGCATGCGCCCTGAGGGGGCGGCACGCCCGGGCGGGGCGTTTCGTCACGGCTGGGCGGGGCCCCACATCGCCCCGCCCATTACCCTGCTGGGCGGGGCGCCCCGGTGACGAAACGCCCCGCCCGGGCGTGCATTGGGCGGGGCGTTGTCGGGGGCGGGGTCTGTGAAAACGCGCCCTCTCCCTCCCTCCCCGCCCTGCGCGCTGTGCGCCTGCGCCGGAGGGGGTGTGGCGAGGGCTGGGCTCCGCCCACCGCCGCCTCGCGGCGTTGTCATAGGGACGGCGGCTGCGCAGAAGGGGGTGAGGCTGTGGCGGCGGGTGTGAGGGGCTGCGCGGGGCTGCGCGGGGCTGGGGGTGCTTTTTGGGGGCCCTTTTGGCCGGGGGGTGTCCCCGAGCGGGTGGGGGGGGGCAGGGCCCTGTGGGGCTGTTTGAGAGGGGCAGCCTTTTCGGAGGGTGGGGGCTCTGAGGGGTGGTGGGGCTCGGGGGGGGGGGGTGTGGTGGGCAGGTAGGCCCCTGTGGGGGGGGCGATGTGTCTGTGTTTTTTGGGGTGAGGGGGTAAGAAGGCCCGGCTGCCTGTGGGGGAGGGCTGTGTCTCTCTTTGGGGGGTCCTGGGGGTGTAGGTGTGTCTCTGTGGGTGTTGGGTTTGGGGGGGAGGGGGTCTGTTCTGTTCTGAGGGGCTGTGTGGGAGTAAACCTCCCCTGCGGTGTCCCTGTGCAGGGTGCCCCTTCTTGTAGGGTGCTGGGGAAGTGACCAAGGAGAGAGGGGGGGCTGTGTTGGGTGTCAGGCCCCCCGGGAGCGTGTCTCTGTGTGGGGTGTTGGGGCTGCTCTCGGGTGGGGTGGTTGTTCCCTTCACGCCTGTATTTCAGGCGGGGTTTCCCTGAAGCAGGCTGAAAGCCCGTTTAACGACCAGGGCTGCTCTCGCTGCCCCTCTCCCAGGTTACGTGCCTCTTCTGCAGCAGCTGCAATGGGCTCTGCGCTTTCCCTCTCCGTGAATAACGCTGCCTCCGGGCAGAGGAAGAAGGCTGCGGATGACGATGATGACTTACTCGACAGCCGGGACCGCGTGGAAGACATTGCCAAGTTCCCATACGTTGAATTCACGGGTCAGGACAGCATCACCTGTCCCACCTGCCAAGGCACTGGCTGCATTCCCACAGGTGACTGCTCCTCCTGGGCTTCAGTATAAAAAAGAAAAGGTCGCTTATTCACGTGAGCGACCTTGCCCGTCTACAGAATCGCTCAGCACGTTCCTTTTGCTTTCCAGAGCAGGTAAACGAGCTGGTGGCTCTGATACCCTACAGCGACCAGCGGCTTCGTCCGCAGAGAACGTAAGTGTGTGGAGAGAGAGGGAATGCAAAGAGCAAACAGGGCTCTCGTGTCGCTTACTGCTGCAAGCAAACGCTTCACCCTGTCTGCAGGCTCTCTTTCAGCTAGTGGCTTGTTTCCATGCAAGTATGCCAACAAATACAACTTAAAGTGTAACCTTAAATACTTCCCGCGAAATCCCACTGTGGGGTGAACGTGGAAACAATGATCCTACTCACACGCTTCAGCCCCCTGCCCTTTACTGGAGCTTTTAGAAAAAAAACTGCCGTACCAACAGCGAAAATACTAGATTGTGAAAACACGGTGCGGGCAAAAGTGGTTCTTTGGTTACTCATTACCGAAAAATCAGCTGCTTAGAGGATGACTGTTTTGAGCAACTTCAGATATCGAAAACGTTAGGGCAGCACTTCTGCGGGTCTTCCAGGGAAGAACAAACGCGTGTTGTTTGCTGCCAGCTCGGGTTTCAGATGGAAAACTGCAGCTGCTGTGTTAGGGCCCAGGAGGTGACCCCTTCCCTGCCCCTTCCAGGAAGCTGTACGTGCTGCTCTCCGTGCTGCTCTGCCTGCTGGTGTCGGGGCTGGTGGTTTTCTTCCTGTTCCCGCACTCGGTCCTGGTGGACGACGACGGCATTAAAGTGGTTCGGGTTTGGTTCGACAAGAAGAACTCTGTTGTCGTTCTTGCCATCACGGTAAAGTTTTCCTGCGTTCCTGAGGGGAATAAATTCTGCGCTGAGCTGCCAGGAAGGTCGCTGCTCCTCACATCTGCCCCCTTTTCTCCATCCAGGCCACCTTACGGATCAGGAATTCCAACTTCTACTCGGTGACGGTGACCAGCCTGACCAGCCAGGTGCAGTACATGAACACGGTGGTGGGAACGCAGCAGATCACCAACGTCTCCAGCATCCAGCCGCTGAGTGACAAGCTGGTAATCATCTGCCACTGCACTTAGAATACAAGCGTCGCCACGCCGAGGGTGAAACTTGTGTGCTGCTGCCAGTTGACGTGGTGATAGTCTGCCTAGACCTTAAAGCTCTGCTTGGCAAAATAACCTCGTGGCCGGAGCAGGCTGCGCTTTACGCACGCCAGCTGAAAGGCGACAGAAGGCAGGAAAGGCCCTGAAAAAGGGACGGATTTGAGCTCAAGCTGCACGCTAATGTGTTTTTCTTTTCTCCCTTACAGGTGAATTTCACTGTGAAGGCGGAGCTGGGAGGACCCTTCTCCTATGTGTAGTAAGGATTTACTACTCTCTGCACGTAGCCAGGAAAGAGGGCAGGTTTAAGCTGCTTTCATTAGAATTTGCTCTGGAAATGACTTGTTTTCTGCTAGCTTCCTGGAAAGTAACTGTTTACTAGAAATGACTTGAAAGGCCGCTCTCTCGGGATGCTGTGACGTGCTTTTTTGGACCGTGTCTCGAGCTGAGTTAGCACCGAAGGGAAAACTTCGTTAGAAGATACCGAGAAACCCAAGCGTCTCTGCCGCTCGGCCCGAGCTGACCTACTTCTTTGTTTTGATCTCTTCCAGTTTCTTCTGCACGTTTCCCAAGGTGAAGGTGCATAACATAGTGATCTTCATGAGGTAGGTGGCTCCCTGCTCGGCGCCTGACTCAAAACGGAATTGCTGCCGCAGCGAGTCTGGGGTACGCGGAGAAAATTCCGCTTGGCAAGCACCCCAGCCTGCTTCTCTGTGTCAGCTTTTAATCCGGGCCAGTTGACACAGCTGGGGGAAATGTAAGAGAGGAGAGGACACCAGGCTGCTCCGCGCTGAGCTTTCACGTGAGGGGCGGAGTGCTCCGCCGCTGCCCTCTGCGTTCCCCTGCCTGCTGCAGTGAGCAATCCTGGGGGAAAAAAAAAGTGAGAGGATCTGCAGAGGGGGAAGAGGAGCTGTGTGACGAGTGTAGAACCTGCTGGGCGTTTTATTTTGATAAAGGGCTGGCTGTCGCAGGTCCTGTCCCCGCTAAGCAGCTCTCCCCCCTGCCAGGACGTCGGTGAAGCTCTCCTACATCGGCCACGTGACGCAGAGCGCTTTGGAAACCTACCACTACGTGGACTGCAGCACCAACTCCACGGCTGCCCAGGACCCGCTGCCGCCGCCCTCCCCCTCCACGCGAGGTGCAGCCAAAGCCGAGAGCAAACCCTGAGGGCGCGGGCGACGCTTTCCGTGGCGGGCGGCTGTGCCGATGGATTTCTAGAAGGGACCGGGAGCTTCCAAACGGAAGCAGAGGGATCATGAGTGACATTGGTGGGAGATGTTTGAAAGCTCCGGGTCCCTTTCGCGCTTTTCCACGTGCAGCGGGGCTGCGCGGCTGACCTGCCCACGAAACCCGCGTGGGGTGTTGCTCGTGTGCGAGCACGCGGGTCCCTTCCCGAAGTCGGGGTCCTGCTGGGCCAGCCGCCTTCTTCGTCTCCGGAGAACTCGTTTTTGCAGGGAAACTGGACTCTCGAGCTTCACGCTTTGGGGTCGGAAGATCCCAGAGGTTTAGACTTGACTTTTGCAGCTGTTCTGAAGCCTAGCACTATGCCGGGTCTTTTCAAGGTCAACTAATTACTTCAGTGCAATTTATTTGTTCCGCTTTTGTCCAGGGGCACTGTGTCCCTGGCTCGTTTCAAAGCAGGGATGATAAAAAGGGATTGTGAGGAACGCGCGGATACGGCTCCCACCTCTGTAATTTGCCCTGGGAGGAGGCGGAGGAATCCAGACCTCCGAAACGCGCTTTCTCCGTTGTGCGGGTTTTATTTGCTGGCAGCTGAGGCCACCTACAGCAAACCCACACCAACGCACCGCCGTCCGAGCGAGGACGGCCTCGGTGAGCACGGCGCTGCTGGGGCCGTGCGAAGGCTCTGTGTGAGCCGGACCTTCCTCCTCCTCCGCGCGCGGCTCTGAACGCTCCTCTCCCCGCGTTCAGCGGCTGCGGAGTCTCTGGAGCCGGGGAGCTCGTAGCTCAGTGGTGTTTTGGACTCGCGACCGCCACAAACAAGCGCGGATTTAAACTGGTTTTGGTGGGGGTTTGGGTTTCAAAGGCCTATCTCCAGCCGTTGCCCGCGGATGGCATCAGCTGCATGCTGAGCAAATAAACCTGAAAGCTCAGCCTGCCGCGGCTCTCGCTGCGGACGCGCACCGTTCCCGGCTCGGAGGGTTTCATTCTGTGCCTGCCCCGTGCAGTTTTTCTGCAATGTGATCGCTACAGCTGCCCTCGATTCCGCTCTGCCTGCCCCTACGCCTTCGGCTGCCTGTTGGGCGCCAGGCTGTGCGCGCGCGTGTGGGGACGAAGCACAGGTAAAGGCTGCGGGGGACACGGATCGTGGTGGCTTTCGGTGAAGGATGCTTGACTTTGTGCGCGTGTGAAATCAAAACACACCTTGCCCTTTTTATAAGCAGTGGCGTTTCGGCCGAGCGGGGTTTCTAGATCTGAATGCTACTTATTAAAGCAGAGTTGTGTGTTACGGTGTAGTGTCCTTTGTCTGAAAAGCTCTGCCTTTCTCCGGTGGAAATCAAACTTTGTCCTGGAGTCAGTGCTCTGTGGTGCTCTCTTGCTGATGATTTTTGGGGACGGAGTCATTGACCCACATTCAGTGGCTGTCACGCTGCGTGGTCCCTGGTGATCTCGATCACGAGCTTCTCGCACAACTTCCCCAAACCCCCCAATTTATGATGAGTTAAACTTTCTTTTTTTAAGGAAGATGAGGAAATCACACACTCTGCTCCTTGTCCATCTCGTTTCCCGAGCTGCCTCCCTCTCGGCAGCCTGGCCCTGCTCGGTGCTGGCTGGTTTGATTTCTCTTTGCGGGGTGACGCAGCCTCCCGCTCCCCAGCGTTGCCTTTCCCACCCGCGCCGGCGTCTTTGGCTGCAGCCCTGGAGATAACGCGTGCTCTCCTGCTCCTCGTGGCCAGGTCTCAAAAGCTGCCTGCTGCGGGGGGTTGCTTTTAACTGGGTGATTTGGGGGGGGCTCGCTGGGTGCTGCAGCAGGAACCCTGAACCTGCTGCTTGGCTGAACAGGAGAGGGGTTTCACCCCAAATTAGTGGTGTGGCAGCCGGCAGCGGTGAGCCGGAGCCCTCGTAACGAGAAGTGCCCCGCGGGTCACGTGGCAAAGCCCTCGGCCTTTAAAGGGCGTTTTATTTTGAAAATCCTTCCTAATCCCCCAATTCCCTTTAATGAATTTCTTCTGCCAATGTTTTTTTAAAGATCCCAGCCCTGCGAGGCTGCCTCAGGTGCTTTAGCCGGAGCAGTTGCTGCTGAGCTGCCGGCTGTGAGTGTTTAAAATTGAGATGAGGGCCCCAAAGTAGCGTTTTTGAAAGGGGGTTTTAATCCTTTAAAGTTGTAATTTCTCTTAATGAAAAACCACACTAGCAAGGGATGCAAAAAGCCGAGGTTTTTCACAAAAGCGCTGCCGTGAAACTCCGAAAGCCCCCCGTCAACAGCTGCCTGTTGCGTCCTGCATGCAAAGCTCAAGCGTGTTTGTAACTCCGGTGGGGTTCGTGGGCTCGTTTTCTTCAAGGTAGTTTAAAAAAAAATAAAAATTTGAACTACTGGGGCTTTTCCTCTAATTAGCAAGCCCGTTTGAGAGAGGAATTTACATATGTAACTTTTCATGAGACCCTAAAGGCGCAGCTGCTTTACGAGATGTCAGCGTCATGCGAAATGCATCCTGAAATTACATTTTTACGTGCACAAAACAGGACAAATTTCGTGGGGAGGAGGGTCGCAGGGCATGCCCTGGCCGTGGTCGTACTGATTTGCGTGAGGATTGGTCTCGGCGGCGTCCTCCCCACTGGTTTTACTGGTTTCTCGCAGTGGTGTACCCAGCGCTTGCCTCCGCTCGGCCGGGTTCTGTTCAGGGGGACAGTGGGACAAAAACCTCGTGGCTGCTGTGTCGGCTCCTGGTGTTTCAAGATTTTTTTCACTTAAAATACTTTTCCCCTCCCTTTTTTTTTGGCTTTTTGGAGTGTGTGTTGGGTTTTTTGGTTGTTATTTTTATTTCCCATAGCGTGAGGTAGCCTCAACCCAGAAAAGCTGGAGAATTTACCCCAAACCGTCCCTGACCTTCGCTGGGAAACGGGGAGAAAGGAGTCAGACCGCAGCGAACGCCGACAAAAACAACGCCCAGATCGACTTGTACTTTCCACCAAAAGTATTTTTTTTTTTTTATATCAACTGATGTTAAAAAATACAGACTTGTTTTACAAGAATAGCACCATTTTTTTATGTGGTATTATACATGAGCACTCCTGCTGACGATACACAGGGGAGGGACGGGGGCGGGAGGGGATGCGTGATACCCGGATTTGTGAGATCCCTTTTGCAGGGAGGGGCCATCGTACCTGCCAGTTAGATTCCCACCTCCACCTGACCTAAAAAATAGGTCTTACAGGAAGATAATAAATAAATAAGACCGTGGGGTTGGTTTTGATTTCGCAGCCTGCCCGGCCAGCGATGAAAAGAGGCGGTGGTCCCCCACGGAAGGGCGTGAATCGAGGGGTCGTTGCAGCCGTTCAGTGCAGAAGTCGTACGAGCGATTGGAAAGTACTCAGCTCCTTGGGGTGGGTTGGGGTTTTTTTGAGTTTTCTTTTACGGTATTGGGCTGGATTTAAAAAAAAAAAACAAACCAAACCAAAACAACAAACAACAACAACAAACAAACACACAAATAAAACAATTCTTTTTACAAGAAGCAGACTGGGCCAATATCCACGCCAAACTCCTGATCGGCTCCACCAATGTCCATAGGTGCAATATCTACAATGGGCAGGCGCGAGGTCTTCTGTGATCGGTACTCAATGACTGTCTTGCCCCATTTGCCAGTGTGTTTCTGGGGAGAAAAGGAGGAAAGATGTTGTTAGGTGCTCTGAACCCTCCAAACCAATAGCAACCTCATGGGTTGAACCCCAGCTCATCGCCTACGTCTTTCTCTCGCAGGCGCCCGTGGACTTACCGTGCAACCGTCCTCCAAGACGCTGTACGTGAACCTGCTGTTGCCCTCGGCTCTGATCTCCACGTCGTTGGATCCCTGGATGAGGAGGGCTTTCTTCAGGTTGCCCGTCTCCTCGTCCATGTAGGCGATGCTGTTCTTGCAGTGGTAAGTGACGTTCTGGGAGCCCTCGGTGGACAGGAGGCGGAGGAAGGTCATCTGGATGTTGGCGGTGTTGGGAGCCAAGTCTTCATCGCCGTAGCTGAACTGGAGGGAAGAGGCAAGACATTAAAGCCTGCGAGTGTCTCAGCAACCATATTTTCAGCCACCTTTCGAGGGAACTTCCATACTTTACCTTCCCAAATGGCTGCAAAAATCACAGCCCGACTGACCCAACCCCAAGCTTTCAGGATAGCCCTCTAGCCAATCCCTTGTATGATGTCTATCAACGTAACCCCAAGAAGGACAACCCAACCCTCCAACCAGACACCCAACGCCTTCCCCTGCTCAACCTCCCTTCCCGCTCCCGGTGCACGGCACCAGCCCAGGGGGACGCTTACGTGGAAACCGCCGTTGATGGTCTCTGCAAACCAGACGTGCTTCTTGTCTTTGGTCTTACTGGTCCACCAGTTCTTCTTGGGAATGCTGCTGGGGTTGGGGTAGACGCAGGTCTCGCCCGTCTCCATGTTGCAGAAAACTTTGATGGCGTCCAAGGTGCAGCCCTGGTTCGGGTCGATCCAGTAGTCTCCTGCAGTGGGGAGGACAAACGGTGTGTGAACACGAGGTTTTGGAGGTCAGAGTAAAGAGCATGATGGAGCTCGCTGTCCTCTTGGGGCTGGGGCAGAGCGGCAGGAGGGGAGGAGGCAGGGGTGGAGGCTCTTACCGCTCTTCCACTCGGGATGGCAAAGCTTGATGTCGCGACAGGTCCTGGCCGGGTTCTTCTTGGAGCCCTCGGGGCTGCGGATGCTCTCGATCTGGTTGTTGAGGGCCTTGAGGGTGGCGTCCACCTCGACGTCGTGCTGCCGCAGACCGCCGGCGGCCTCGTCCGCCCGCATGTAGCGGATGGGGTCGGGACCCTTCTCTGGCTGACCCAGGCCAGCGAAAGCCGACATGTCGATACCGGTGCCTGGGGGGCCGGGAGGACCGGGGGGACCTGGGTTTCCGGGAGGACCCTACGGGAGGAAACAGACGCAATCCTGACGGGCTGCTCTGCGAGCTGGATCCCCATCCGTCACCACCACTGCTGGCATTTTTTACTCACCGCAGGACCTGGTTCACCGCTTCGTCCACGGGGGCCGGGGGGACCGATGGGGCCGGGCATGCCGTTGGAGCCATCTTTGCCAGAGGGGCCGACGGGGCCGGGTGGACCCTAGGAGAGAGCCCCGAAACAGGGGGTCAGGCAGGGAAGGCTCTGGGGAACCGTTAGCTCCTGCCGTTAACGAGCGAGGCAGGCGACCCGGAGCTGCCTCCTCTTCCTCTCATCTCCCCAGATGCCACGGGCAGGACTTACCCTGGGACCGGAGGGACCCGCGGGACCAGCAGCACCTTGGTCTCCAGAAGGACCCTGAGGAGGAAGCGAGGGCGGATGTTACAGCTCCGCATCCAGCCCTGAGGATCTGGGCTCCCTCTGCGGCTGCGGAGACCCCAAACGAGCCGCATCCAGCTCCGCGGCGAGGTTTGGGCGGGGCTGAGTGCTGAGCTCCCAAATCCAACACTTACAGGTGGTCCGGGAAGACCCTGCAGCCCGGTGAAGCCGCGGTGGCCCTTCAGCCCTCTCTCTCCAGCCTCTCCTGTCTCACCCTTGTCACCGCGAGGCCCTTGGGGACCCTGGAAGGGGAGAAGGGGAGATGTCAGGCTCAGGGTGGCAGACCCCCACCCAACGCCCCCCAGGGACCCTGTGTGCGCACGCGGGACGCCCCGACGAGCCCGGCGTCACTCACCGGCATGCCTCGAGCGCCAGCGGGACCGGAGGGACCCATGGGACCTTGTGCTCCCTGCAGAGAGAAAAGAGGGGAGTCGAGAGGGGGCCAGGAGCACGGGGTGTGTCGGGGGTGTCCGAACCAGCCCTGCTCGCAGGACCTTTAAACACTCTCAGCCGGAGCATCGGCGCCGAGTGCCGATCCTCGCAAACGAAAACCCCGGCGGGTTTTCCCTGGTTGAGCTCCTGGTGCCGACAGCTCCCCGAGCTGTGCTTGTGCGCAGGCTGAGCCCAAACCGGGCTCCCGGTGCTCGTGAACCCCCGGGAAGACGCTCGGAGCTGCTAACGGCACTCGGGGCACCGGCTGGGTAGCGACGGCCGCTAACAGCACCCGCCCGGCTCTCCCAGTCACTCCGGTAGCTAATTGCTCCCCGAAGGCCACCGCTATTTCATTTTTCCGCGCTCGGCGTGGTTTCCGTCTCCCCTAACAAGACCTCCAACCCGACGAGCCGTTTCCCTCGCCGACGCGCCGCCACTCACCGTCTCGCCTCTGTCTCCTTGTTTGCCGGTGGGACCAACGGGGCCGGGAGCGCCGGGGGCACCGGGAGCGCCGGGGGCACCCACGGGACCGGTTTCGCCACGATCGCCCTGCGCCGAGACAAGGGGGTGGTCAGACCGGCGGGATTTTTGGCCGGGATGCGGGGACACATGGATAGCGAGTGCCGGGGGGAGCGTGCGGGCAAGCTCACCTTCACGCCAGCCGCGCCGTCTCTGCCGGGGGGTCCGTCAGCGCCGGGGTTACCCTGGGAAGAAAGAGGAGAAATTTAAGTCTTGACCCTGGGATGGAGCGGGATGCGTGCAAATTCCCCTTCCAAGGCAAAACAACGTCGGCGAAAAGGTGCCGGCGATTGCCGGGAGCTGAGTTACGGCATCTCCAGACGCAGGATAAGCTGCTGTTGGGGTTACGCCGGGATGATCCTGAGCCCGGCAGGGACGGAGGCAGCGTCCCGCTCCGCCCTCTCCCCGCCCGCCGTCGTGCTGCCTACCTCGCGCCCAGGTTCGCCGGCGGGACCTGTCAGCCCGGGGGGACCCACGGGGCCGGGGGGGCCGCGGTCGCCTGCGGAGCCGGGTGCTCCTTGTTTCCCAGGTTCGCCCTAGCGAAGGGGGGAAAAACAAAAAAAAGCCGTGAGACAACACGCGTGAGATCCCGGCACGCTCCTCGTTTTAAGGCTGCTGGACCCCTCTGCCCCAGTAAGCACCAGTTATGGCCCAGCTGCGAGGCCGCGGGCACCGGCAGCTCCTGGTAGCTTTGCAAAACCCCAAACCGCACCCAAGGTTGGGGTCCCTGGGGTGCTGGCCCCGTGACCGGCTTATCGCAGCCGCTCCGGGCCTCCCGCAGCCTCCCAGCTGCCGCGCAGGGCTCCGAAGCGGCCGAATTCGCCGCGCCGAGGCCGGGAAAGCCAGGCTCGGCCGCCCCGACAGCTCTCGGCGGGGACGGTGCCACCGCCGGCGCGGGTGGAAGGGGCCGAGCCCGGCGCGGCGACGACTCACCGACGGCCCCGGCAGCCCGGGGAAACCTCTCTCGCCACGCTGTCCGGGAAGACCGACGATACCGCGTTGTCCTGCCAAACCTTGGGGACCGGGGGGACCGTCGGGACCCTGCGGGGAGGCAAAGGAAAGGGCGGGGGGGATCAGACCCCGCTGGGGTGGCGGCACGGCATCGAAGGAGCGCGGAGGGAGGCGCTCCCCAAAAAACCTACCGCGGGGCCATCCTCGCCGGGTTCGCCCTTTTCGCCGGGGGGACCAGCGGGGCCTTGGAGACCGGGGTCACCGGCACGGCCCGGGGGGCCGGCGTCACCGCGAGCACCCTTGGGACCGTCTTTCCCAGCAGAGCCGGGGGGGCCGGGTGGGCCTGGGTTGCCCTGCGGGGAGAAGATGGGGTGAGTGCGAGCGGAGGCGGCTTTTCCCGCTCCATCGCCCGCGTCCTGGCGCCGCCGGCGGCTCCGGGTCGGCTCCTGCGCTTGAAGCCCCTCAGAAAATCCCCTTTCTGTGGGCTGGTGAGCTGCTGGCGGCACCCGGGGGATGTTTCGCGCGGGGACCCGCCGCTCGGGGACCTCCGATGTTTAGTTCGGGGACCACCCGGCCCCCAGCATGGAGCAAGCAGCATCTCCTGAGCCCCAGAACCCGGGGCTGAGCCATCCCAGCTGCCCCCCGGGCCATCCCGGCTGCTCCCAAGTGAGCCTGGCTGCCCCCCGAGCGATCCCAGGTGCCCCCCAAGCCATCCCAGCTGCCCCCCCAAGCGATCCGGCTGCCCCCCAGGCGATCCCGGCTGCCCCCAAGTGACCCTGGCTGCCCCCCAACTCACATTAGGGCCCGGTGGTCCCACGCGGCCGGCAGCGCCGGGGAATCCGGTGGCTCCCTAGGGAAGAAGGAGAGGAGGAAGGTGGCTCCAATGCTGCACCGTGCTCCCCCCAGCCACCCCCTCCCACAGCCCACCCCCCCATACTCACAGGGGGCCCCTGAGCACCTCGGGCTCCTTTGGGACCAGTTACACCAGTTGGACCCTGGGAAGAGGAGGGAAACGGGTTAGAAACGTGCCAGGAGGGGCTGCAGCACCCCTGCCAGGCGATGCCCCGAATTTCCTGGGGACAGGGACCCCCGCGGGGTTTGCCCCTGGTTTTGGGGTGCCCTGGCTGTACCCACCTGCGGGCCAGGGGCTCCGGAGGGACCCTGGGGACCGGGAGCGCCGGCGTCGCCCTTCTGCCCGGGTTCTCCCTGTTCGCCTTTGGCACCGGGTTGCCCGTCGGCGCCCTGCGAGGGAGCGGCCGCCGTCAGCGCGCTGAGCCGACGCCGGACCCGTGCCGGGGGGAATGGGGCCAAATACTCACCGGGGGGCCGGCAAATCCAGCGGGACCGGGGGCACCGGGCTCACCGCGCTCGCCCTGAGGGGAAGAGGTGGGGGTTAAACTGGGGGACACGGGGGGAACGGGGCCGGCGGTGGCACCGGCAGCGCGCGGGGGCTGTAGGGGACGGCGCTTACGGGGGCACCGCGGGCACCGGCAGCGCCGGATGGACCAGGAGGGCCGGATTCACCCTGGAAAAGAAAGGATGGAGAGTTGGGATGGGGGTTGGATGGCATCTCCCTCGGTGGGGAGCAGCCGGGGGGCTGCCCGGGCTCTCACCTTCTCGCCGTTGGGGCCAGCGGGGCCGGGGGGGCCGATGGGACCTGTCAGACCCTGCGGAGGAGAGGCCGGATGAGGGGGAGGCCACCACGAGCACCCCTCGCTGGCCACCCCGCTCCTGCCCCCCCCATCCCACTTACGCGTGCGCCGTCCTTTCCGGGAGCTCCCTCGGGGCCCTTTTCCCCGACGTCTCCCTGCGGGGGCGAGACAGAGGTGGCGTGAGCTGAGCTGAGACCTGACACCGCTCGGGACACCTCTGGGACCTGTCACTTACCCGGTCTCCCTTGGGACCAGCGATGCCGGCTGCTCCCCTCTCGCCGGGCATTCCCTGCAGTCCTGGGGGACCCTGGGCGCCGTTGGGGCCGGCTGGTCCGGTTGCACCCTAAAACACAGCGAAGGTGCAGTTTTTGGGGTGCCAACCCCCTCCGTGCAGACCCCCAGCCCCCTCCCCTCCCCGTCACCCACCTTGGGTCCGTCGGTGCCCGGCGTGCCGGGGAGCCCGCGCGGACCTTGCAGCCCTTGTGCGCCGGGAGAGCCGCGTTCACCGGGAAAGCCGCGTTCGCCCTAGGGTGAGGGGAGAGGGGAGGGGGGGGGACACACAGCGTTAGGAAGAAGCCACGAGGCCACGGTGAGGGTCGCAAGGTCCACTGCATGGATATCCCCGGGGACGGAGGGCAGAGCATCCATCCCACGCTGCCCTGGAGTGACTGGGAGGTACTGGGAGGAAAGGGGACAGGCTGAGTCGCTGATACTGGGAGAACCAAGGGCTCTGGATGGGGGCGGCCAGGCTCTGCCGACCCCCCCAAAATCCCCCGTGGGACAGGGAGAGGGGTCCTGTCCCCCTAAACAGGAGGACAGTGACACTTACTCTGGGACCGACGAGACCGGGGGCACCAGCTTCTCCAGGAACACCCTGCAGTGGGGGGAAAAGAGTTGGGGGTCAGTCCTGGGGGTGCTGGGGGTCCTGACCCCCCTTTTCAGCTGGGGGACGCCTGGGAGGAGGGAAAAAAACGGGGCCTCACCTGATCTCCGGGTTTGCCGCTCTCTCCGGGGGGACCTGGTGGGCCGGGCAGCCCCTGGGAGGGGGGAGCGGTGCTGTCAGCACAGCGGCAGCGAGACCCCCAGGGACGGGGGCTCAGGGTGACCCACGAGCATCACCCTGACCCCAGCACCCCCACTTCCGTGTGCTCACCTGGAAGCCGGAGGGACCGGGGGCTCCTTGTTCTCCCCTCTCGCCCGCGGGACCCTGCAGGAAGGACGGCGGTGAAGGATCCCCCGGAATTTTGGGCAGAGCCAGAATCACGGGGCAGGGCGGGGGGGATCCTTTGCCCAGACCGGGGGGGCCGAAACCCCTGCGCCCCCCCTCCCAGTTCAGGTGGGTTTTGGCCCCGGGCGAACTCGGCTGCGACACTCACGGCGGGTCCTGGGGGGCCGGCGGCTCCCGTCTCGCCGTCCTTGCCGGGAAGACCCTACGGAGCGGGGAAAACCCATCGCTGAGCTCCAGGCGCGATGCTGCAGCCCCCGCGCCACCCTCCTGCCCCCCCGGGCCTCAGTTTCCCCACCGGAGGCTGCAGATGCGTCAGGTGACTGCGGTGCTGGAGCAACCCCAAGGGTTAATTTTGGAGGGAGGCAAGGGAGCGAAACCAACTCACCCGCAGACCTGGAGCGCCGGGCAGTCCTTTCTCGCCGGCTTTTCCAGGCTCGCCCTAGAGAGGAGAGCGGCGCCGGTGACGGGCTCCGCGCCCAGGCCGCGGCCCCGTTTCGGGCAGGAATCGGGCAATACTCACGTTAGCGCCTTTGGGACCGGGGAAGCCCATCACGCCGGGCTGGCCACGAGCGCCCTGTGGGCCGGGGGGGCCGGGGCGGCCGTCCTCGCCGGGAGCGCCCTGCGGGGAAGGGGACGTCAGCCGGGACCACGCCGGACCCCAGTGCCCCCCCCGCACCAACCGCCCCCCCCCCACGGAGCATCACTTACGGTTGGGCCGACTTTGCCTTGAGGGCCAGCGTCGCCCGGGCGGCCGGTGAGACCCTGCGGCGGAGGGAAGGAATCAGGGGGGCTGCGGCGGCCGGCCCCACGGCGTGGGGGGCAGCGGGCACCCCATCTCGCCCAGCTCCCGGCCGCCGCTCTGGGTCTGGGGCACAGGGGTCTGCCTAACACCGGCAGCAGGGTGGCTGACCCCAAAGAGCATCGTGACCCCAAAGAGCATCGTGACCCCCAAAAGCATCTTTGCAAACCCCAAGGACCATCTTCGCTCCCCCAGGAAGCATCTCAACCCCAAAGAGCACCCTAACCCCACGGGGCATCTTCGCAAACCCCAAATTGCACCTTCCCTCACCCCAAACGCAGCGTCGAGAACCCGCAATCAGGTCTTAATTAGCGCCAAACAGCAACTGAACCAACCCCAAAGAGCGTCTTAGTGCCGAAGAGCGTCTTGGCGAACCCCAAAACCAACTTAACCAACCCCAAAAGCACTTTATAGACCCCAGAAGCACCTTAACTGACCCAAAAAGTGCTTTATAGACCCCAAAAGTGCCTTAACCAACCCCAAAAGCACTTTATAGACCCCAAAAGCACCTTAACTGACCCCAAAAGTGCCTTATCGACCCCAAAAGCACCTTAACCGACCCCAAAGAGCCTCCTCGCCAACCCCAGCAGGTCCCCTCAGCGTCCCCGTCGTCCCCACATGGTCCTGCCCCAGCCGAGCCCCCCCAGCGCGCAGGGACCCCCCAGTCCAGGCACTCTGCCACCCCTCTCCCCCCCACGGGGGTCCAGTATCCGCCCCCCCCGGCTCTTACCCTGGCTCCGGGCAGCCCGGGCTCCCCAGGACGTCCGGGATCGCCGGTGGCTCCCTTGGGACCCGCGAGGCCGGCGGGGCCGCGCTCGCCCGGAGCACCCTATGAGGGGCGGGAGGGGGGAGAAGGGGTGATTTTGGGGGTTCAGGGGGTCGTCACCCACCTGGACCCCCCCCACCATGACCCTGACGTCCCACCTTGGGTCCAGCCAGCCCGTCCTGCCCGGGGAAGCCGCGATTGCCGGGAGCGCCCTGTGGAGGAAGAGGAGGAGTGAAGTCAGGTGGGGAGGTTTTGGGGGGCAGCACCTCTCTGCGGGGGGAGGGGAGTCACCCACCCTCTCTCCGGGTGGTCCAACGGGGCCGGCAGCACCGGGTTCACCTCGAGCCCCTCTCTTGCCTTCCTCGCCAGCCGGCCCGGGGGCACCTTGGGGTCCTGCGGGTCCCTGAGGAAGAGGAGGAAAAGGGGTCACCAGGAGCCTTCCTCCCCAACGGCGTGGCAGGGGCCCCCCTCCCCAATAAATCGCAGTCCCGGGGTCCCAGGCGGGAGCCCCTCGCCGTGCCACGTGTCTCGCCGGCGCCGGGGCTCAGTGGCGGCCGCGGCGGGGGTCCGGCCCCACGCATTGAGGTTGGGTAATGAAGCGAGGGGGGAATGTCCCGGCGTGGGGGGGGGACACGCACGAACACAGCGGCTATTGTTCCCCCGTGGGAGGGGGGGACGCTGCCCCTCGAGGGGCCTCGTTAGGGGAAAAGCTTCGTTAGACGCCGACCAGACAGCGGCCGCGGAGCGAGGGGCCGCGGGACGGACCCCCGGGCGGGGTGGGGGTGCTGCATGCGCCCCCCGCCCCGGGACTCACCGTCTCGCCCTTCGGTCCCTGTTCGCCTTTGAAGCCCGCGATGCCGGGCTCTCCCTGCGGAGCGAGAGGGCGGTGGGGGACGGGGCCGCAGCGGCCCCACGGCTCTGCCCGCCCGCTCCCTCCTCCGGGCCCCGGCCCTGCGCCTGTCTTCTTGCTTGGCCCCACCCCTGTCCCCACCCCATCCCTGTTCCTGTCCCATCCCCGTCCCCATCCCCGTCCCCATCCCCATTCCTGTCCCCATCCCATCCCATCTCCATCCCTGTCCCCATCCCCTCTCCTGTCCCCATCTTCATTCCTGTCCCCTTTTCCTGCTCCCATCTTTGTCCCCATCCCTGGCCCCATCCCTGGCCCCTTTCCTGTCCCCCACTGTCCTCGTTCCTGACCCCAACCTCCACCCTGTCCTTGTCCCCATCGTCGTCCTTGTCCGCATCCCTTTCCTCATCCCCATCTCCATCCCAGTTCTTTCAGCTGTCCCCCTGTCCCCATCCCTTCCCCATCCCAAACTGTCCCCATCCCCATCCCACCCCCTTCCCACCCCACCCCACCCCATCGCACCCCCTTCCCACCCCACCCCATCCCATTCCAGTCCCATCCCCATTCCCAGTGGCCCCTTCGGGACCAGGAGCGGGTGACCTGGGGGTGCCCCAAGGGTCACTGGGGAAGGGACCCACAGGGGATTTGGGGATGGGGGCGTGGCCCGTGGCAGAATGGGCGGGGCGTGTTATAGAGCGGGCAGGGTGACTTGCAGTGGGCGTGGTCGAGCGGCAGTGGGCGGGGCCAGGGCCGCGGTCCCGTCTGGGGGGCTGTGGGGGGCTCTTACCGTCTGTCCCTTGGGTCCCAGCGGGCCGGTGGCACCCTGGGGTCCGGGGGGGCCGCGGGGGCCGGGGAAGCCTGGAGCGCCGGCGATGCCGGGGGCGCCCTGCGGGAGCCGGTCACCGTCACGGGGGGGGACACAGCACGGTCCCGTGTCCCCCCACGTCCGCGTGTCCCCTGCGTCCTCCCGCCTCCCCCAGCGCCTCCGGCGTCCCCCGCACCCCACAGCGTCCCGCGTCTGCCAGCACCCTCACGGGCCCCGGCATCGCCTGTCCCACAGCGTCCCCGCGGCCCCCAGCGACCCCCGTGTCCCTCAGCGTCCCCCACCTTCCCCCGTGTCCCCCGCCATCCCCCGTGTCCCCCGGCACACCCACACCCCCCAGCGTCCCCAGTGTCCCCCACCATCCCACATTCCCCACCATCCCCCGTGTCCCCCGGCACACCCACACCCCCCAGCGTCCCCAGTATCTCCCAGTATCCCCAGTGTCCCCCAGCATTCCCACATCCCTCAGCATCCTCATGTCCACAAGTCTCCCAGTATCCCCCAGTATCTCCCAGCATCCCACATCCCCCAGCATCCCGCATCCCCCAGCATCCTCCCGCATCCCCCAGCATCCTCCCGCGTCCCCCACCACCCCCAGGGTCCCAAATCCCAGCTCAGCCCCCGGCAGCCCCTCCGCTGTCCCCCCCGGACACCCCGTCCCCGTACTCACCGCCGAGCCCTTTGCGCCGGGGATGCCGTCGGTCCCGGGGTTGCCCTAAAAAAAGCCACCGCTGAGCCCCCCCGTGCCTCAGTTTCCCCTCCGCCAAGCAGAGGATGACCCCTCCGCCCCGCCCCCCGCAGGATCAGCCCCCTCCCCGTCGCCCCCAGGCCGGGGACAGCTGGGGACAAGGCACCGCGGTGGGGAGGGGGGGGACACTTACGGGGGCGCCGGCGGGGCCGGGAGAGCCGGGGGTGCCGGATTCACCGCGGGGGCCCTGGGCGCCCTCGGGACCGCGTGCGCCGGTGGGGCCAGCTTCACCCTGCCGGGGGGAGACACGGGGTGAGGGGCGGGGGGCTCGGCGCCGTGCCTCGGCTCCCCCTGCCCAGAGCGACCCCTTCCCGTTACCTTCGAGCCGGGGGCGCCGGGGAAACCGGGGGCTCCAGCCGGGCCGACGGGTCCCTGCGGGGGAGAGGAGCGTGAGGGCCCACCCGGGTTTTGGGTGGGGGGGTCCCAGGGGACCCCGCCGTCCCCCATGGGGTGACACAGGGGACGCCAGCGCGGGACGGGGCCAAGCAGCCCCTTACTCACAGGGGGTCCGGCCGGGCCGGGGAGACCGTCGTTGCCACGAGCACCCTGGGGGGAGACGGGGGTTGTCACAGGGTGGGGGGCGCAGCGGGGGGGACCCCGTCCTGCCGGGACCCCCCTGCCGCCAGCGCGGTGTCACCGGGGCAGCGTCACACTCACCGCAGCGCCGGAGGGGCCGGGGCGTCCTCTCTCGCCGGGCAGCCCGCGGGGACCCTGGGGGGGGCAGGGCGGCGGGTTGGGCTCCGTGCTGCCGGACACCCCCCACCCCCCACCCCCCGTGCCTCAGTGTCCCCTTTTCCCCACCCAAAAACTCACCATGGGGCCGGGGGAGCCGTTCTCGCCGGGGGAGCCGGATTCGCCCTGCGAGGAGGGGCAGAGCGGGTGAGCCCCCACGCCACGGGACGGTCACCCCCAGCCCCGACACCACGGGGATGGTCACCCCCAGCCCCCACCCCACGGGACGGTCACCCCCAGCCCCGACACCACGGGGATGGTCACCCCCAGCCCCCACGCCACGGGACGGTCACCCCCAGCCCCGACACCACGGGGATGGTCACCCCCAGCCCCCACGCCACGGGACGGTCACCCCCAGCCCCGACACCACGGGGATGGTCACCCCCAGCCCCCACCCCACGGGACGGTCACCCCCAGCCCCGACCCCACGGGGATGGTCACCCCCAGCCCCCACCCCACGGGACGGTCACCCCCAGCCCCGACACCACGGGGATGGTCACCTCCCAGCCCCCACCCCACGAGACGGTCACCACCCAGCCCCGACACCACGGGGATGGTCACCTCCCAGCCCCCACCCCACGGGACGGTCACCCCCAGCCCCGACACCACGGGGATGGTCACCTCCCAGCCCCCACCCCACGAGACGGTCACCCCCAGCCCCGACACCACGGGGATGGTCACCTCCCAGCCCCCACGCCACGGTATGGTCACCCCCAGCCCTGACACCACGGGGACAGTCACCCCCAGCCCTGACACCACGGGGACGGTCACACCCCCTCCACCCCCCAGCCCTGACGCCACGGGGATGGTCACCCCCCACCCTGCCAGTGCCACCACGGGGACAGTCACACCCCCTCCAGCCCTGACACCATGGGGACAGTAACCCTCCCCCCTCCCCACCGGTGTCAACGCCGTGGGGACGGTCAGCCTGCCAGCCCCGACGCCATGGGGATGGTCACCCCACCAGTACTGACGTCATGGAGACAGTCACCCCCTCAACCCTGACGCCATGGGGATGGTCACCCCCAGCCCTGACGTCATGGGGATGGTCACCCCACCAGTACTGACGTCATGGAGACAGTCACCCCCTCAGCCCCGACGCCATGGGGATGGTCACCCCCAGCCCTGACGTCATGGGGATGGTCACGCCCCCCAGCCCCCACGCCACGGGGCCGGTCACCGCACACTTACCTTGGCTCCAGGAGCCCCTGCCTCTCCCTTGGCACCGTCCAAGCCGGGGTAGCCCTGGGCACAGAAACATTTGGGGGAGGGGGCGTCACCCTGTGTGCCAGCGGGTGACGGGGACACTGGAGGTGCAAGGGGGGGGCACACTTACCCGGTGGCCTTTCACTCCGGGGAGACCGGGCGTCCCGGGGAAGCCACGCGCACCCTGCGAGCGAGCGGAGAGAAAGGGGTTGGGGGGGCACAGCAGAGAGGGGGGTCTGTCCCACGGGGGGGTCGGATCCAGCCCGGCGCTGCCTTACCTGGGGGCCGGGGGGGCCGCGCTCGCCGGATTTGCCGGGTTTGCCAGTCTCACCCTGAAATGAGATGGGGGGGGGAGTGGGAAATAAAATCGCCCTTTGGCTTCTGGCCGAGGCCACTGCTGCAACGAGCTGCCTGTTCTCAGGCGGGGTTTGCCGGGCAAAGGACTCACGTCGTCACCGGGTTTCCCAGGAGGTCCGGGCGGTCCCCGGGGACCCATCGGACCCTAAAGGGGACAGAGAGGCAGCGGGTGAGCTGGTGGGTGGCACGTCCCTGAGGTTTGGGGGTGTGGGGGGGACACGGGACACTCACAGCAGCGCCGGGCTCGCCGGGCTCGCCGGGGTTGCCTTGAAATCCTTGGGGACCCTGGAAGGGACACGGGTGGCATCAGCAGGGTGGGTGGGGTGCCCAGGCAGAGACCCCGAGCCTGGCGGGGCGGGGTGGGGGGGTACTTACGGGAGCGCCGGAAGGTCCGGGGGGGCCGCGGGGTCCCATGGGGCCCTGGGTGCGGGGAGAAAACAGTGTCATCATCTGCTAAACTGGGGAGGGGCCCCCAAAACGGGGACGGACCCCATCATGGGTGACGCTGCCACGTCCCCCTGGGGTGCGTGGGGGGGTTTGGGGGGGTCTCGGGACGGGGGGTGGTCCTCTCACCATGGGTCCCTGCATGACGCCCATCTGCGCACCTCCAGCCTTCTCATCGAAGCCGCCTGCCATCTGAGCTGCGAAATTCTGCGAGGGGAAGGGGAGGGTCAGCCCCAAAATCCCCTCGTTTCACCCCAAAAAACAACCCCCCTGATACTCACCCCACCGAGGCCGGGGGGGCCAGGAGGTCCGGGGGGGCCGGGGGGGCCGGGATTTCCAGGGGTGCCGGGTTCTCCATCCCTGCCCCGGGGGCCGGGGGCACCCTGTGGAGTGGGGTGTGGGGGAGAGAAGAAAAAGTGGGGATCATCCATGCGGCGATCGCGTCAGTTCTCTGCAGCACCCCACTGGGGTGGGGGGGGCAGATTTTGCCGCGGGGGGAGGGTACGCTCTCACCTTCTCCCCCTTCTCGCCGCGGTCCCCTCGTTGTCCCTGTTCGCCTGCCGGTCCCTGGGAAAAGAGGGGGGGATCAGCTCTCCCCTGTGCCCCCCCAGCCCCCCTCCCACAAACATCCCAGCAATGCGCCCGCAGAAACGCGCTCCCACCTGTGGTCCCGGAGGCCCTCGGGGTCCTACGACCTGGGTGGGGGGGACACAAGGGTGGGGTGAGACGAGTGCAAGCAGAGGCTCCCCCCCCCAACCCAGACCATCCCTGCAACGGCAAGGCCCCCGTTTTGGGGGTCCCCTAGTGCCCCCCCCAGTTTGGGACACTTACATCTTTAATGTCACCGGGTTCGCCCTTCTGTCCCTGTGAGGCAAAGCATGGGGTGAGCCAAGGAGGGGGGCCAGCCCAGACCCCTCCCCCAAATTTCTCCCACCCCCCCAAGATGCCACCCCCCCCCACAAGGTAACAAACCCCCCCAAACGGTTACAACCCCCCCCCAGGAGGTGACAACCCCCCAGCCGCTTGCCCCATGGAGATGCCCAAGGGTGCTGCCTTCCCCCCCCCCCCCCATTTTGGGCGAAAATCCCAGGAAATTGGGCCCATGGCGGGCGGGGGGGGACACGAGCCTCACCTTGGGGCCAGGTTGCCCTGTTGGAAAAACAAAAAAAATAAAGAAAAATTAGAGAGGGGACGGCTGGGGAGGGGCCGCACACACACACGAGGCACCTCTGTCCCCAGCCCGGGGGGGGGGTGATGATCCTGGGGGGGGGCTGTGGGGCCAAACCGGGGGGCACAGGAGCGCGGGGGCTCCCCCGAAGCGGGGTGGCGGGGGGGGGGGGGCGAAGCGGGGCTCAGCGTGCGGGAGCGGGGCCGCGCGGTTTTGGGTGGGGGATGCTCAACCCTTCACACGCCCCCCCCCCCAAAAAGGGGGGCAGGGAAGGGTTAAAAAAGGCAACTTGGGGGAGGGGGTCACGGATGGGATTGGCATTTTTTTCCCGTCATTTTGGGTGAATTCTTGCCGTTTTGGGGACAAACCCCGTTTCAATGTCGCCTTTACGGGGATGCGGGGTCCATGACCACCCCCCACCCCCGCATCCCAAACCCATCCGCTTTTCAGGAATTGGATCCCAAAACACCCCGGCTGCCGTTGCGGGGGGGGGAAAAAAAAAAAGATTTTTTTTTTTTTTTCCCACTCTGGGATGAAATTTAGGGATGCAGTTGCCTTTTCCCTGGGAATTCCCCATGGATGCTCCCCCCGGCCTGGGAGCCCATCCGTGGCCCGGTAATTTATTTATTAACGGCGAGCGAAGGGGAAATAAATAAATTCCGACCGGCGGGCGGCTCGGTGGGGCAGATGGGGCAGCACTCTCCGAAGGGGATTTCGGGGCTGGGGCAGTGGCGCAGCTCCTCGCAGATGATGTCGTCGCACAGGACGGTCCCCGTGTCGCACACGCAGATACGGCACGGCTCCGGCTTCCACACGTCCTTGTCGCGGTACGCCTGCCCGTCCTGCAGGCAGCTGCCCGCCTCGGCTGCGGGGAGAAGATTTTGGGGGGGGGTACAGCGGGGGGGTGGCATCAAGCCCTCGCCCCACAGCCAGGGAGGCGGGGGATCGCGGTCGCCCCGCGACGGCGGCGGTGGCGTCGTCACCTCGGGGGTTATGGGGCGTCCTCCCCGCTTATGGGGGAGGAAGAGGAGGGTGGGATCCCCAAAGTGGGGGTCCCAGCGCAGCGGGGTGGCTCAGCAAAGCGGCTTCAGCCTGAAGCGTAGGGGGGGAAAGGGGGGGCACCCCGGTGGCATTAAGCGTCCCCCCGCCCTGTGCTGGGGGCACCCGGTGTGTCCCCCGCGGCCCTTGTGCCTGCGTTGCCCCCGGGGCCTCTCGGGGAGGGGGGCTTGGTGTCCCTGGGATGGATCCCCGGCCCCCCCAGACGTGCCCCAGGGTCCCCAGGACCGTGTCCTGGTGTCCCCAGGAGGTGTCCCAGGATCCCCTGGTGTTCCCAGGCTGCACCCCAGGGTCCCTGGGACGTGTTCCCGTGTCCCCAGGAGGTACCGCAGGGTGGCCAGGAGACGCCCCAGGCTGTGCCCCAGGGTCCCCAGGCTGCACCCCAGGGTCCCTGGGACATGTCCCAGTGTCCCCAGGAGGTGTCCCAGTATCCCCAGGAGTGCCCAGGTGTCCCCAAACCGCCCCTGGGGTCCCTGGGATGTGTCCCAGTATCCCCAGGATGTCTCCTGGGGTCCCCAGGTATCCCCAGGCTGTGCCCCAAGTTCCCCAAAGTGCACCCCAGGGTCCCTGGGACGTGTCCCAGTGTCCACAGGAGTGCCCAGGTGTCCCAAGCTGCACCCCAGGGTCCCCGGAGATGCCCCAGGATCCCTGGGACATGTCCCGGTGTCCCCAGCAGGTACCTCACAGTGGCCACGAGGTGCCCCAGGGTCCCCAAACTGCACCCAAGGGTCCCAGGGATGTGTCCTGGTGTCCCCAGGAGGTGTCCCAAGGTCCCCAGGCTGCATCCCAGAGTCCCCAAACTGCATCCCAGGGTCCCAGGGTCCCGTCTCAGTGTCCCCAGGAGATGTCCCAGCATCCCCAGGAGGTGTCCCAGGTTGTCCCCCAGGCTGCACCCCAGGGTCCTCGGGGATGCCCCAGGGTCCCTGGGACGTGTCCCTGTGTCCCCAGCAGGTACCTCAGGGTGGCCAGGAGGTGCCCCAGGGTCCCCAGGTGTCCCTAGGCTGCACCCCAAAGACCTTGGGATGGGCTCCAGTGGCCCCAGGAGGTGTCTCCCATGGTCCCCAGGATGGGACCCAGGACCCCCCGGATGGGACCCAGGACGCCCAGGAGATGCCTTGGTATCCCCAGGGTCCCTAGGATGTTCCCTGGTGTCCCCAGGGTCCTCAAGGTGCCCAGGACATGTCCCAGCAGCCCCAGGACGTACCCCAGGGCTGGACCCTCTGTCCCCCTCTGCACCCTGTGTCCCCAGCTGGACCCCACGTCCCACGCTGGTCCCACGCTGTCCCCTCACGTCCCACGCTGTCCCCTCCCCCCATGTCCCACGCCCCCGTGTCCCCCAGCAGTACCCAAGTGTCCCTGCTGTGGCCCCTGCCCCAGCCCGTGTCCTACCCCCCGCTGTCCCTGCTGTCCTCGTGCTGCACCCCACTGTGCCACCTGTACACACAGCCCTGACGCTGCCCCCCACCCTGTCCCACGCTGCCCCCACCGCCCTTACCCTGTCCCAGGCTCTCCCCTGGTGTCCCCAGACTGTCCCCCAGAGTCCCACGCTCTTCCCCTCTGTCCCAACTCGTCCCCCACCACCTTTAAACTTTTCCCACCGTCCCCCTGTGTCCCCACGCTGTCTCCCACTCTCTCTGTGCTGTCCCCCTGTGTCCCCCTCCCATCCCACACTGTCCCCCACCACCCTGAAACTTTCCCCCTCCATCCCGCACTGTCCCCCCATGTCCCCCAGTCTCCTTGTGCTGTCCCCCCATGTCCCACGCTGTCCCCCCCATCCTACGCTGTCCCCCCACTACCCTTAAAATTTTCGCCCTCCATCCCACGTTGACCCTCTCTGTGCCACGCTGTCCCCCCATCCCACGCTGTCCCCCCGTGTCCCACACTGTCCCCCCATCCCACACTGTCCCCCCGTGTCCCACACTGTCCCTCAGAGTCCCCACGCTGTCTCCCACTTCTCCTTGTGCTGTCCCCCCGTGTCCCACGCTGTGTCCCCCCCATCCCACGCTGTCCCCCCCACTACCCTGAAACTTTCCCCCTCCCTCCCAAGCTGTCCCTCTCTGTGCCACACTGTCCCTCCGTGTCCCCACTCCGTGTCCCACGCTGTGTCCCCCCATCCCACGCTGCCCCCCCACTGCCCTTAAAACTCTCCCCCTCCGGCCCACGCTGTGCCTCCCTGTGCCACGCTGTCCCCCACGCTGTCCCGCCGTGTCCCACGCTGTCCCCCTGTGTCCCCCTGTGTCCCACGCTGTCCCCCCATCCTACGCTGTCCCCCCGTGTCCCACGCTGTCCCTCAGTGTCCCCCCCATCCCACGCTGTCCCCCTCCCACCTCAGACTGTCCCCCCCACTATCCTGAAACTTTCCCGCTCCGTCCCACGCTGTCCCTCCGTGTCCCCCCGTGTCTCCCACCCCCGCCCCCCTCCCCAAATCCCCGGCTACTCTCCGTCGGGACGCGGCCGGGGGATCCGGTACTCACGGAGGTCGCGGTCCTGCGCGGCGGCGGTGGCGAGGAGGAGGAGGAGGAGGAAGGCGAAGGCGGCGCGGCGGCGGCCGGGCATGGCGAGGCGGCGGGGCCCCTCACCGTGCGTCGGGCCGAGCAGTGCCCCCCACCGCCCCGCCGCCGCGTATATGTCCCGGCGCGGCCCCCCGGGCCCTGTAACCGGAGCCGGCCCGGCCCCCGGCCCGGCCCATCCCCCTCCTCCGGGACGGCACCCGCGGCCAGGGCGCGCGGCGGGGGGCGGGGGGGGGAGGGAGGGGCGGGGGGCACGGGGCTGGGCCCCCCCTCAAGCACAAACTTCCCACCCCGGCCCGGCTGCGGGGGGCTGCGGAGGTCGGGGTGCGGTCGGGGAGTGAGAGCCCCCCTCTAGATGTCATGCCGGGGGGTGAGAGACCCCCATCCCATCTCTGGGGGTAAGAGACCCCCCCCATCCCATCCCTGGGGGTGAGGGACCCACCCCATCCCATGCCGGGGGGCGGGGGGTGAGACCTCCTCCCCTTCCATCCCGCGGGGGAGATGAAAGACCCCGCCAGATCCCATCCTGGGGGGTGAGAGACCCCCCATCCCATCCCAGGGGTGACACTCCCTCCCCCTTCCATCCCGGGGGGTGAGAGACCCCCCATCCCATCCCGGAGGGGTGAGCCCCCTCCATCCCATCCCAGAGGGGGTGAGAGCCCCCTTCCACCTCGGGGGTCCCAGGGAGGTAAGACCCTCGCCCTCCGTCCCGGGGGTCCTGGGAAGACTGAGATTCCCCAATCTCATTCCACCCCGGGGGTCTCTGGGGGCTGCGACCCCACGCTGCCATCCCGAGGGGTGAGCCCCCCCCATCCCATCCCAGCCTGGGGGGCTGAGAGCCTCCCAACCTCCAGCCCGGGGTTTCGGGGAAAACTGACCCCCTCCCCCGCCCCCCAACCCTGCCTCATCCCATCCCGGGGGGCCCAGGGCATGAGAGCCCCCTCAACCCATTCCGGGGGTCCTGAGGGGGTTGAGAGCCCCCTCCCCCATTTCCATGTGAGGGGTCCCAAGAGATGAGACCCTCTCTCCGTCTCGGGGGTCCCGGGGAGACTGAATACCCCCCCGCCCCCATCCCATCCCGGGGGTCCCAGGGAGCTCAACCCCCCCCATTCCTTCACATTCAGGGGTCTCTGGGGGCTGAGACCCCCCCCAATCCGTCCCTGGGAGCTGAGACATCCCCACTCCATCCCATCTGAGGGGGTCCCAGGGGACTGAGACCCCCTATCCCATCCCGGGGGGGGCTAGGGGGACTGAGGCCCCCATCCTACCTCGGGGGTCCTGGAGAGGCTGAGCCCCTCGAGGGAATCTGCCCCCCCCTCCAAATCCCTGCCCCAAATCCCCCCCAGAGCACAGTGTAGCCCACCCCCCCCGCATCTTTCCCCTGCCTGGAACTGGGCCCAGTAGCATCATTTCCCCCCCCCCCCAAACAGGGGATGCAAGAAGGGGGGGGGGGGGGGCCAGGACTGACCCCTTCCTCCTGCCCCCGGCTTCCCCCCACCCTAGGGAAGGCGTTCAGGAGGATGAGGGGGGGTCCCTGCACCCCTCGGTTTTGTTGGGGGGGCACAGCAGGGCCTTGCAATGGGGTTTGGGGGGGCACACACATTTCCCAGCCCAGGATGGGGGGGCTTGCCCCCCCCCGCCACGTGCACACCCCCGGCCGGAGGAAATGGAGCGGGGGGGACATCCCACCCCCGGGCCACCCCCCGAATGGGGAGGGTGCTGGGTGCCGTCAGGTGATGGTGGGGCCCTGCCCCCGCATTTAAAGAGTTTGGCCTCCCCGCGCCCCCCCCCCCCATTGCCCAGGTTGCCGAGCCCGGGCCCTACCGGACCCCTCCCCCATGACCCCCACCCAGCAGCCGAAAGGGGGTCCCCGACACGGGGTCCCCACCCACCTCCCTTCCACCGGTCGCTGTGAAAATAAATTGTGGGGGCGGGGGGTGGGGGGGTGAGGTTGATGTTGGGGGTCACAGATCTTGATGAGGGGGTGCGGGGGGGGCTCCATCCTGCCCGGGGCTGGGGGGCTGAGTGGGGTGGGGGGGGTGCTGTCCCTGGTGTCCCGGTTGGGAAGGGGGGGGGGGAAGGATGGAGCTGGCGGGGACAGGGACGGACCGGTGGATGGATGGATGGATGGACGGAGCACGGACGGAGGGAGGGATGGATGGATGGAGGCTGGATGGATGGATGGACGGAGGGATGGACGGATGGAGGGAGGGATGGACGGACGGACGGAGGGAGGGATGGATGGATGGAGGCTGGATGGATGGACAGACGGAGGGATGGACGGACGGGGGATAGATGGATGGATGGACGGATGGAGGGATGGATGGACGGACGGACGGAGGGAGGGATGGATGGAGGATGGACGGCCATGCCGGAGGATCGGCGCGCAGCCATTGGCGAGCCAGCCCCTCGCTCCGCAGCCACGGGGCATCGCCACTGGAGTGAATCCCCCCCCACCCCCAGACCCCCCCCTACCCCGGAGCCCCCCCAGCCTCCCGGGAGGCCGCCGCCGCGGACAAAGCCCGTGTGTTACCGGCGCCGCCGCGGGGCCAAAAATAACTCCCCGGGCTGTCGCTGGGCCGGGGGCCGCTCCGGCTGACCCCCCCTGCAGTGAGCGAACCCCCCCAAATCTGCTGTGCACCCCTCTTCCACTGCTCCACCCCCAAAACGCTCTGCAGGTGATGGGCGACCCTTCTCCTCCCGCGCTGCTCCCCGTGCCTCAGTTTCCCCAGTTGGTAACTGGGAGCAGCGCCAGTTTGCAGCTGCATCGTGTGGGGGGGGAGTTGGGGGGGGTCCCAGCGCCGAGCAGGTGGAGGAGCCGGCGCCCGGCCCTCAACGGCGCTGGCCGGGGATCGCAGCCGGGAGCGGGGCCAGGATCTGGCTCCGGCCGCGCTTTCCACTGGAAAAACGGGAGCTGGGGAAGTAAATAAGGAGCGTCCCCCTGCGCCCCGACTCCGGGGGGGGGGAGGGCACGGAGGTGGGGGGGCACATTCCTCGGGGTGTCTTTCACACACACCTCCCCCCCCAAAAAAAAAAAAAAGAAAAAACCCCAAAGGCGTCAGGGCTCCGCGCGGTTCCACCGCCACCAGCGGCCGCCGGATTTCCCGGCACGGGCAGGCGTCGAGGCGCCGCTCGGCCGGGGCAGGTGGCCCAAAATTA